>NC_081413.1:25042965-25161620 GCF_030272615.1 Cryptomeria japonica | reverse complement strand
CCTGCCTACCATAACTTTTTTAAGGCTTAGTAGTGCGTATGCGCTACTTATCAGCCCATAATGGCAAAAAAGAATATCGTTGGACTTGTCAACATTTTATGGTCTAACAACGCATATGCAGTTATTAATGTATCGCGTACGCGGTTTATAGACATAGTTTTAGTTGCCCAAGAGCCTCAATGGCCTCCAAAAGAAGTATTTGAGGTTGTTGAAGGCCCCACTAGAAATGTGTTTGGACTTCTATCACTATTGTATACATAAATGTAAGTGAATTTTTTGTTTTTGCATGATTTCAAATGATTGAATTATTGTTTTTTTAGTTTTTATTTTTGCATGGTTTCCAAATGATTGAATTGTGATTGTTTAATAGTGATAAGATGCATATTTATGGTTATTTATTTATTTTTGAACTTTTCTTTACATATATATGTAATATGATTCTATTGAGGTCAACCGATATCAACCATGGGAAAGAACAAGCGAGGAACGATGGAACAATGAGAGCTCAAAAGGAAAGACAAAGGCAACGTATGAAGAAATTGCGTTGCATAAGAACAATGGGAGAAGAAGGTATGTCAGCCTAAACATCTCCAATTCGATTTACCAAATGAATATAATGCCCTAATGCAATTGAAGAAGAAACATTTGAAATTTTACTGTTTCAACCTAATGCAATTGAAGAAGACACCGCATTGAATACTCAATTAAATGGTGAACATATTACACCTTCTCTACTTGATGAATTGAATGTACATAATGCGCCGATGTTAAAACCTCCTAGAATCATTCATAGGAAACCAAAGTATCTAATTGACATTGATGAGAATATATTGAAGTCAATGCCCAATAAAATGAATGAATGGACTTGTAGGAGAATGGTTAAAAGAATATGGCAAAACTATTTTAAAAACTTAAATCAAACCACAAGATGTCAATTAATTGTTCAAAATGATTAAAAATTGAATTTTAGAGAGACAATGAAAATTCTAGGCCTAAGATCATCTGAAAGTAATAGTGAAAGAACTATTGTCAGAAATCTATTTGATGCATATCAATCTATTGGTTCAAAATCACATAGTAAAGATTCTAATGCTACTCGACATATCATTACATCAACCATAATGAGCAAGAAAATAAAAAAAGATCGTTTGATAAGCAAAACAAGTAAGTCATTAAATGTTAGTAGAACAACATTAAGTAAAGCATTAAAGAGGTGGGAACAAATAGAGGAACCTAACAATAATTCTCTTTGGGCATTCTCGGGTAGACTACCACGCAAAGACAAGGTTGTTGTAGATGCACTAAAAACATTAATTGAAATTTTTTGGCATGACAACACAAGAGTATTGCCCAACCAAAGAGATGTTGTTAGAAGACAAATTGGATCTAGAAACCATCAACCACATGCCAAACACTATTTGGATATGACTCAAACTAAATTTTATGAAATATTCCTTCAAAAGTTTCCTCAAATAAGAATTTCTCAAAGATTTTTTGAAATGGCAAAACCTTTTTATATTAAGATTAATCATGTATGCACCACGTGTTGTTGTAGGATGCATATTGAATTTTCCATGCATTATGATATTTTTCATCATATTTGTTCTACTTTGCACACTAACGATGTTTTGCAGGAATGTAATATACAAGCACCTCCTAAGTCGGCAAGAGAATTTATTTCAAGTGTGCTATGTAATAGATATGATGGTTGCATTTATTATAAGATGCCTTGTTTGGAAGGTTCTTGTTCTATATGTGGTAGTTTGCAACGTTTACCAAGATGCATACATTTGGAGAGCACACATGAAATTGGTACGAAACTAGTTTCTTTCAGAAAATACAAGACAGTCACATATGGAGTTAAAGATGGAAAAGATTTGAAGAGATGTGAGCTAGTGAAAAATGATACATGTGTAGCTCAATTTATGAAAATGTTTCAAGAGAAACTAGTTTATGAGTACATAATGCATACACATAGAGCTCGATGGTTCGATGAGCAATTCAAGTTATGTAAGGACACATTTCCTCTTGGCACCATTGTCTCTATCATTGATTTCGCTGAAAATTATACACTACAACCTCAAAATGAAGTGCAATCCATGTATTATCACTCTACACAAGTTTCTATTTTTGTACACATAGCATTCATGCATGCAGATGATAGCACAGAGGAGGATAGAAAGGTTGTAAGAGAGGATGCTTTAAAGTTTTCTATGATAGTTTAAGGGAAAGGAACATACGATACAATCGACACTTAATATTGTCAGATAATTGCACCGCACAATTCAAGAATGCAAGGATGTTTTATTGGTTGACAAGGATGCATGTGACAAGCGGTGTACAACATTTTTGGATTTTCACTGAGGCTGGACATGGTAAGGGAGAGCACGATGGTGCAGGAGCATGTGTGAAAAGAGCCCTAGCCAGGGAAGAATTGAAGTATGAAGGTGGTGCTGAGTTGGTAGATGCAAAAACAATTGTGTGATGGTGTAAGTCTACGATGGGTCCAGGTAATCTAGGCACGTCATTGGTTCATAGATATTTTTGGTTGATCACTGAATCTAACATTGAAAACTATCTAGATTGTTGTACAATTGTAGGATCAAGTGACATGCACTCATTTATGAGTTTAAATTCAAGTTCACTAGTAATTTATATGAGACATATGGTATGTTTTTGCTCTTCATGCATGTATTGTTTGTGGGAAGAATGTGAATCAAAAGAGTGGGTTGACAAATGGTCTTGTAGACCGTTGGTTCCCATTGATTCATATCAAATTCCCAAAGCACTACAATTGAGCCAGATGGAGACATCAATGAATTTTGACCATGTATCCGACCTAGTGGATTCAGGTGATTTTGAGTTAATTTTTTTGCAAGTATTCTTTTTGGTTCATTTTGTTGTACATCATACTTTATTTTTGGTATTAATTAACACTTTATAAAATGCAAGTCATGTGTATGCAGTTGTTGCAGAAGAGAACAATGAAGAAGGAACAGATTACTATTTGTGTCGTTGTGTTGAGCCTAAAAGAAAATTGACAACCACAATCATTGACGGAGAGGGTATTGAGTACCCAATAGGGTCTGTTGTCATGACAGGAACATGGCTTCGGAGATACCCTATCAAGAATTATGATGTTTGGTTGTTCGAGGACTTTGAAACACATAGACATATTCTTCATTTCTCTAACCTTGTTGTTGCAACAAATATTCATTTGATGAAGTATCGTGGTAGACCTCATAACAAGATTTTATGGAAAGTTCATGAATCTGACCACGAGGCAATACTTGACACAATACGGGTTAGAGCCAATCCTGAATGCTCACTTGATTGATTCTATGGTTCAGAGTAGGATGATTTTGAGAATTTTGTATAAATTATCGACGAATTGTTCTATATTCATTTTTTGTATATATAAATGCCCATGAGCTGATTTTTACATGTTTAGGGGCATAATTTTGTATATTTAAGTGGCAATGAGCTGATTTGTACATATGTAGATGCCAAATTTTGTATATTATAATGGCGATGAGCTGAATTGCATATATTGTAATGCCAAATTTTGTATAAAAGCCCATGAGATGATTTGTATATTAAAATGGCGATGAGCTGAATCGCACATATTGTAATGCCAAATTTTGTATAAAAGCCCATGAGATGATTTGTAAGTCAATTTTTTGTATAATCAAATAGCCAACAGCTGATTTGACCATATTTAGAGGCAAATTTTTGAATAATATGTGACAATGTTTTGTGACTATTTTGTGTGTCAATGTTTTGTGACTATGTTTTGAGTATATGTGATGTGTCCCTGGTCAATCATGAGCATTCTTAATTCTTGTATAATCATGGATAATTATTTGAGTCATTATCGGGTCATAGGGGTCATAGATTGAGACTAGATACAATTTGAGGAAAAATTGTCATTGTTGTCAAAAAAATTGTCATAAAAGTTGTCAAGCAACTTCTACATTGCGTCGATAGGGTATGACTCTCGACGTTCTGGTGCTTTGGGTTGCATGACAAGGCCATGCCTAGCGTAAACCTGCCCATGGAGATGCGCTCGCGACATTGGTTTGTGCATAAGACAAACCGAATCAATTCTAGCCAATCTTGCAACTTTTCCTTGCAAGCAACTGACGGTTTTTGGAGCAAGCGAAAAAATGCTACTAATTGAAAATGGCTCTGAGTCATCCAAAACTGAGATAGGCCATTGTAGAAGAGCCTCATGCGACACCACTGGATCAAACAGATCGACCGTATTTATCGTGGATTGGAAGAAACAGTCCATCAAATTTTGATAATTTTTTGGACTCAGGGCACTTGAGAGATCGCACCGGTAGGGTATGAATCTCGACGTTTTGGTGCTTTGGGATGCATGAAAGGGCCATGCTTGTCGTAAACCTTCCCACGTGGACATGCTCACGACATCGGTTTGTGCACACGACGAACCGAATCAATTCTAGCCAATCTTGCAACTTTTCCTTGCAAGCAACTAACGATTTTTGGAGCAGGCAAAAAAATGCTACTAATTGAAAATGGCTCTGAGTCATCAAAAACTGAGATAAGCCATTATAGAGGATCCTCACATGACCCCACTGGATCAAACAGATCAACCGTATGTGTTGTGGATTGGAAGAAACAGTCCGTCAAATTTTGACAATTTTTTGGACTCAAGGCACTTGAGAGATCGCACCGGTAGGGTATGACTCTCGACGTTCTGGTGCTTTGGGATGCATGACAGGGCCATGCCTAACATAAACCTTCCCACCTAGATGCGCTCACGATGTCGGTTTGTGCACACGACGAACCAAATCAATTCTAGCCAATCTTGCAACTTTTCCTTGCAAGCAATTGACGGTTTTTGGAGCAGGCAAAAATTGCTACTAATTGAAAATGGCTCTGATTTGTCAAAAATAGAGATATGCCATTGTAGAGGAGCCTCACATGAGCCCACTGGAACAAACAGATTGACCGTATGTGTCATGGATTGGAAGAAACAGTCCGTCATATTTCGACAATTTTTTGGACTTAGGGCACTTGAGAGATTGCACCGGTAGGGTATGACTCTCAACGTTCTGGTGCTTTGGGATGCACAAAAAGGTCATGCCTAGCATAAACCTACCCACCCGGATGCATTCACAATGTCGGTTTGTGCACACGATGAACCGAATCAATTCTAGCCAATCTTGCAACTTTTCCTTGCAAGCAATTAATGATTTTTGGAGTAGGCAAAAAAAATGCTACTAATTGAAAATGGTTCTGAGTCATCAAAAACCAAGATAGGCCATTGTAAAGGAGCCTCACGCGACCCCAATGGAAGAAACAGATCGACCGTATGTGTCATGGATTGGAAGAAACAGTCAGTCAAATTTTGACCATTTTTTGGACTTAGGGCACTTGAGAGATCGCACTGGTAGGGTATGACTCTCGATGTTCTGGTGCTTTGGGATGCATGAAAAGGCCATGCCTAGTGTAAAAATACCCACCCAGATGTGCTCATGACATCGGTTTGTGCACACGATGAACCGAATCAATTCTAGCCAATCTTGCAATTTTTCCTTGCAAGCAACTGACGGTTTTTGGAGCAGGCGAAAAAATGCTACTAATTGAAAATGGCTCCGAGTCGTCAAAAACCGAGATAGGAAATTGTAAAGGAGCCTCACGTGACCCCTTTGGAACAAATAGATTGATCGTATGTGTCATGGATTGGAAGAAACAACCCGTCAAATTTTGACAATTTTTTGGACTCAAGGCACTTGAGAGATCGCACTGGTAGGGTATGACTCTCGATGTTTTGGTGCTTTGGGATGCACGACAGGGCCATGCCTAGCGTAAAAATTCCCACCCAGATGCACTCGCGACGTCGGTTTGTGCACACGATGAACCGAATAAATTCTAGCCAATCTTGCAACTTTTCCTTGCAAGCAACTGATGGTTTTTGGAGCAGGCGAAAAAATGCTACTAATTGAAAATGGCTCCGAGTCATCAAAAACTGAGATAGGCCATTGTAAAGGAGCCTCACGTGACCCCACTGGAACAAACAAATCGACCGTATGTGTCGTGGATTGGAAGAAACAGTCCGTCAAATTTTGATAATTTTTTGGACTCAGGGCACTTGAGAGATCGCACCTGTAGGGTATGACTCTCAATGTTCTGGTGCTTTGGGATGCACGATAGGGCCATGCCTAGCATAAACCTGCCCACCCGGACATGCTCGCAATGTCAATTTGTGCACATGATGAACCGAATCAATTCTAGCCAATCTTGCAACTTTTCCTTGCAAGTAACTGACGGTTTTTGGAGCAGGCAAAACAATGCTACTAATTGAAAATGGCTCTGAGTCGTCGAAAACTAAGATAGGCCATTGTAAAGGAGCCTCACGCGACCCCATTGGAACAAACAGATTGACCGTATGTGTCATGGATTGGAATAAACAGTCCGTCATATTTTGATAATTTTTTGGACTCAGGGCACTTGAGAGATCGCACCGGTAGGGTATGACTCTCGACGTTCTGGTGCTTTGGGATGCATGACAGGGCCATGCCTAGCATAAACCTGCCCACCCAGACACGCTTGCGACGTCAGTTTGTGCACATGACGAACATAATTTGACCATTGCGAGTGTGAGGGTGCTCTCGCACCAAACACATTGTTGTTTATATTCATATTGTCCATTTTTGTTGTTTATATTCATATTGTTAATTATATATGCAAATATTCATTTAAATTTATAAAAGGGCAGCCACCAAATACAACGAATACACAATAATGAACTGAATACAAGGAGTTTTGTAGGGTTAATTCAACATTTTAGAAATTTTATCAAATCATATTCCACGATTGCAATGCTTTATATCATATATTTTTGTTGTTTATATTCATATTGTTGATTACATATGCAAATATTCATTTAAATTTATAAAAGGACAACCACAAAATACAACGAATACAAAATAATGAACTCATTACACATTTATTGGATCAAATATCGATATTTATATATATATAAAAAGGCATGTCTACCAAGTCAATACAAGTATTACAAAAATGTGGCATATGCCATGTCCAAATTGATATACAATAAAAATGTAGAATATATCTACATGTATTGGTCATTCTATGACCAAAACTAACACTATATGATTCTAAACTTGTGTTGGATCATCAAAATCAAGCCTCTTCGGTGCAGTACACGGCTCTGTAGATGGCTGCAAAACCACAATTCAAAAGCCAAGTTAGAATTCTTTTGTAGAAAATAGTTCACAATTAACAACATAACTATGCATTTAACTTTAATTCCTTTGCAATTGAAATGTAGATTACCTCATCGGCTGATCCAGGAGCTAATGCCTTCACTCTCCTCTCCTTGTCACTCTTAGGAGTTTTCTTGAAGACATACTTAAATGGATTCATGTTATGGCCATACTGCGAAGGAGTCTATTGTAGATTAAATGTACAATTAATACAATGTACTAACATAAATATATCAAAAACACTTAAAAACTATAATATAGATTACAATGACGTACCTGTGCCTGAGATGCTTCTCCAATAGACTGACGATGGCTCACCATCGATGTAGAAACTGTTGTTATTACCTATACAAAAAATGTACAAAGATTAAATATAATTAATATAATGATAAGTATTGAAGGTTGAAAACAATTAATTTTACATATCAAACAAAAGTGTACCGGATCTTGAGATGCTTCTCTTGTGCAAGTAGGAGGGTTCACCAATGACAAAATAGGTATGGATATTTCTTGTATGAAAAAAATATAAGATTATAATATATCACAAGTTCACATGTATGCGTGCATATAATCATGAAATCAAGAAAATAAAGTAGAGATACATACCTTCGCCCTCTCTTGATCCGCAGGCGAATCAAGTGCATTCAACATATCCACAAAGCTCAATGGTTGCTGTACATGTAAAATAGACAAAAAATACTAATCAATCTACAAACCCAAACTAATACTTGATTTCAACATTTTCAAATGATTGTACAACTAAAAATGTGTTCAATTACCTTCTTCACATGTTTGGGCATCTTTGAGGAATTCTTTTTCTTAGGACGAGCCCTAGACGTGGAGGGGGTACCTAAAAACACAAAATTAACATGAGATATTAGTATAGATATTAAATTAAACATAATTTTAAAAATCTAAAATGAAATGACTTGCATATTCCATCAAAACAATACATAAAAAGATTTGTACAAAATATGATACCGTATAGTCTTGTAGGCCAAAATCGATGGCTGAGAGTGTGATGTCATCAATCTGGGACATTTTGTCCCCTGTCAACACCTACAAACCAGAAATTGGACCAAGCATTAAAGATAGTTAGTATATCTTGTATTTTTTTGAATTCAAAGTGTACTATTCTATTTTAACATGTTACAAAATTTATACCTTAGGCATCGAAGTTTCAACTATGGTAATTGGGGGAGGTGTATGGGATACCGCTGCTGCATCCTGAAATGCATATTATTTGTCTCAATTTAAATCAATGTATAAATGAAAATTCATTTATGTAATTACAAATTTAAAGTGACTGATAAATAAAATGTTATGAATTCAAATCAACACACCTGTGTCTGTGGCTCATGGGCAAACACCATGTCTATCAACTCATCTGTCAGCGCGACATCCTCAACTGTGTGAGCCTGACATCTACAAATGATATGAGTATCCATCTGCATTGGCTGCATCATCTATCCTCGAGCATATCCCGGAGCAACTGACACACATATGCTCGATGGGCTCTCTGTCGCCCTCTAACGTCTCATCATCCAATACAATAGGGTGTGCTAATGACGTCCCATGCTGGATGATGGCACCAGTCAATGCTGTGGCTGCCTAAAGAGTCTGTAGCTCCATCGACTCTTTCAGCTCTAATGGGACAAACTGATGCACCTTGGGTTTGGGTGCTAGGGGGCGGCGACTCTCTGTGGCTAATTGCCTACGGGCTCCAGGTCTATCTTGGGCAGAGCCACCACCTCTACCATGAAACTCTCTCATGTCAAAATAGTTTGGCCGCACATTGAGCACAAACTCACAATATATTTTTCTCAAAAAATATAATGGCACCTCATAATTATTACAAGGTGGATCATCAAAGACCATCCACCACCTCTACCAAAAAAGATTCTTCATCTGCGCATTGGTACACCAATGTATGGGAAACCTCTTTGCATTAAGAGGTAATGACTGACCAGTTTTGGGATCAACAAAAAGGGCACATATTTGTTGTTTAGAAATATTTTTGTTTTTTACTCTATCGTATGATAGCCCATTGGCATAGAATTAACAACACCTATCCCTAAAGCTTCCCCATTTGGTAATTTCTATGGAAACAACTATGGCACCACTAGCTAATGTTTCTAGGCTAGTGGCGAGGGATTGATGATGGTCAAGTTCAGAAGTTTTAAATTTTACAACCAGTCTATTGATTTTAGACGTATTTTGTTGTAACTGATTAATTAATTCTTCCTGTGTTTCGGCTGTGCGGTCAAAAGGAGGAATTGGGGGTTGTTCTTGTGTGTTTTCAGGAGGTGCATTTGGTTGTTCTTGTGGGTTTTCAGGAGGTGCATTTGGTTGTTCTTGTTCTGGATTAGAAGAATCTGGTATTTGAAACAAAAAATGAAAAAACCTAATCAAAATTAATGAAATTAAATTCAAAATGTAAAACAAATTGCATAAACCAGAAAGAAAGACAAAAATAAACAAAAACTAACCTTGATCCATAGCCTGGAGGACAAATTTAGCACCCCGTTCGTGGTTTAGGTGAGAAAATAGGGAAAAACTGAAGTTAAAAATGCGGTTTACGGGTAAATGAGACCCAGTTTTTTTTTAAAAACTTTTTTTACCAGGCACCACGTACACAATTTTATTTGGATTATTAGCGCGTACACGCTCATTTTACAATAAGCAGCACGTACGCGCTCATTTTCCTAGGCATAGCGCGTACGCGCTCATTTTCGTAAAAGCAACACATACAGGCTACCTTTTCTAGGCTTGGGAAGAACAAACCTAAGCGCGTACGTGGGAATTTGAAATTTTAAAACTGCGTAAGCGCTGCCTATTTTTCCAAGTTTTTTTTGGGTGGTGTCCACTTTTCTGACCACCATCTTTGTGCACACGCCCATTTATGAAAGTCAATTTGTGAAGAGCTTTGAAGGTGATACATTTTGTGAGACAGTGTGCTAAGATAGTGATAGTTGTCAGAGATGTTAGCCATGATGTTGGCTGCTTGATACAGATGTTTAAGAACAATTTAATGATCAGGAGATCCTTCTCATATCATTTTTGCTAATATTTTCTCTGTTGTTGATTGACAGTGGGTCCTTTGGCAACTCCTTGTATCTTGCCCCAAAGTAGTGTGTCTTAATTGTGCAATTCCATATATCTTGCCCTAAGGTAGTGTGCCTTAGTCTTGCAATTCTTTCATATGCATGTTTCTCCTTGGTAGTAAGCCTAAGACATTGTAATCATTTTTATTCATATTGTGAGTTTGATTCTCGCTGTGGTTTTTCCCTATTTGGGTTTTCCACGTAAATTTGGTGTTTATGTGTTGATGGTTGATGTGTTTTCAGTATTGTTGTAGAATGGTTAAATGTTGTTTATAATTAATCTATTTTGAAGATCCAAACTGATTCACCCCAACTCTCAGTCCTGTTGTGGGTTCAAAAATTGGTATTAGAGCAAGGTTCCTCTTTGGAAAGCTTAATCGCTTGAGATAGATTTGAAGTGGTGCGGGAACTACATCTTAAAGCCTCATTTTTTGATGGTACAAATTTTTATTATTGAAAGGAAAGGATGAAATCCTATCTAGAAAATTTGTAGAATGGAATACGTGATATTGTCAAGACTAGTTATACACCCTCACTGAATTTACCTTAGACTTCTGATGAAGTTAAGAATCATAAGACTAATACAAAAGCTAGAACAGTAATATTTAGTTGCTTGAGTGATGCAGTATTTGGTAAGGTTAAGGTATTGAAAGAAGCTAAGGAAGTTTGGAATAAATTATGTCAATCATATGAAGGTGATCCTAAGACAAATAAAACTAGGTTAATGAATCTGAAACTGGAATATGAGTGTTTAAGAATAACAGATGATGAAGGTGTTGAGAACTACATACACAAGGTGAATGATACTATAGACTCTATTAGAGCTATTGGTGGAAATCTATAAGGTAATGTTATAATAAAGATCCTATTGACACTGCCTAAACCCTACAAACCTAAGAAATGTGTGATTGAAGAATGCCATGCTTTGGATAAGTATACAGTTGATCAACTCCTTGGAACATTATTTACCTATGAAATTGTAGAGATGGAAGATATAAAAGAGAAAGGAAAGAGGCCATATTTAATGTTTCAAAGCTAGCAAAAGATGAACCAGAAGCATGTGAAAACCTGGATGAGATCAAAGAAAACTTTGAAAGAATACTGAAGAGAGGAACTGGAAAGTACAAAGATAAGTTACCCCTGAAATGTTTTAATTGTGGTAGAATTGGTCATTATGCTTCTAAATGTATGTATAAGGAATATTAGAAAAGATTTGATGACGATAAAAAGAAAAATAGATATAGAAAACATGACTTTAAGAAAAGGACAAATGATAGAAATAAAGGGAAAAGTAGCCTATGTTCTATTGAGACACATTCATTCGAGGATGAAGATGGTGATGACTCGGATGAAGAATCTCTATTTTGGCTATAAATAGAAGAATAAGGATATGTCTAGAAGACTGAAAGGAAAGGAAAACAACACGAAGTCGGCAAGAGAGAAGACCGCACCGCATGCTAAAGTGGAACCAAGATCTTGGATCATCAACTCTGGATGTTCAAATCATATGACTTGTGATAACGAGAAGTTCATTAATCTTAAAAGGTATGATGGAGGATCAATGAAGTTTGCAAGAGAGGAAGCTACACCTATTTGTGGAATACGAAGTATCTCGATTGATGGTAAGCATAAAATTGATGATGTTTATTATGTTGAAGGTTTGAGACAAAGTTTATTCAATGTTAGTCAAATGTGAAATATAGGTTATCAAGTTTTATTTAGTAAGACCAGATGTGTAATTAAAGGAAAAATTGGAAGAATGGTCGTAAAAGGTATTAGGACAAGTGTAAATGTTTACTACATAAAGGATAAGAGTGGAAGAAGGTGTTCTCTAACACAAATTAGTGAATGTTGGTTATGATAGAAAAGGACATGGGACATTGCAATTTTGATAACATTATAAAGATTAGTAATACTAAAGTTGTTAGAGATTTACCAAGGATTATCAAAGCTACTGACACTATGTGCAGGGAATGTCAACTAGGAAAACAAACAAAGAGGAGATTCAAGAACAAGGAATATTTTGCTTCTAAACCTTTGGAGTTGTTTCAAATAGATCTTTGCGGATCTACAAGGACAAGAGTACTCAATGGAAAAAGGTATTTTATGTTACTTGTTGATTATTACTCTAGGATGACATGGGTTACATTCTTGAAAGAGAACTATGAAGCTTTTGAAAGGTTTAAATTGTTCAAGTCAATGGTTTAAAATCAATTAGATACTAAAAACAAGTGTTTAAGATCAGATAGTGGAGGAGAGTTTACTTCAAATGAATTTGATAATTTCTATGACAAATATTGAATTAGAAGATATTTTTCTACCCCAAGAACCCCTCATCAGAATGGAGTTGTAGAAAGGATGAATAGGACTATTGTTGAGATGGCTAGAACTATGTTGAAAGATGCTAACTTGGCTAATGTAAATTGGAACTAGTTGTGCATATTGTTGTTTACACTTTTAACAAGATAAAAATAAGAGTGAATCATACTAAGACACCTTATGAGCTATGGAATGAAATATCTCCTACAATGACGTATTTCATAATCTTCTAGAGTAAGTGCTATATTATAAGAGATGAAGATGATCTTGGAAAGTGATACTAGAACAGATGAAGGAATATTTTTGGGATATGTTACACACAACAAATATTACCGGTGTTACAACAAGAGATTAAAAAAGATAGTGGAAAGTACAAATGTGAAAGTATGTGAAGAATGAGATCAAATTATCCTTAAATCCATACAGGAGATTGATTTTGAGATTGTCCTAGTTGTTGCAGAAGATAAGATTGATTCAAAAGATAACAAAGAGAAAGAGACAAATGAAGAAGAAGAACCCGAGCAAGTTACTAAAACCCCAACTAGATATGTACAAAATAATAATTCAAAAGATTAGATAATTGGTGATAAAAACAAAAGAGTTTAGATAAGAAGAGTTGTAGAAGCAAATGAGCAAGCAAACGACTATTTTATTTCATAGATGGAACCTAAATCATATGATTAAGAAAGCAAAGAAGAGATTTGGGTAAAAGAAATGAAAGAAGAATAGAATCAGATACAAAAGAATCAGACATGCGAACTAGCACCCAAACTAGTGGACAAAAATGTGATAGGAACTAAGTGGGCATTCTAAAATAAGCTAAATGAACAAAGATAGGTCACAAGAAAAAAAAAAGTTAGATTGATATGTATAGGCTATTCACAAGTTGAAGGTATTGATCTTGAGCAAAATTTTAGTCCAATAGCTAGGATGGAAGCTATTAGAATGTTTCTTGCTTTTTCTTCTTATAAGAACTTCAAGGTATATTGAATGGATGTTAAGTCAGCTTTTCTAAATGGAGAAGTTGAGGAAGAGGTATATATTGAACAACCAGATGGATTCAGATTGCCAGAAGAACCGAATATGGTTTGTAGATTGAAGAAAACATTGTATGGACTTAAACAAGCACTTAGAAATTGGTATGCTAGATTGGACATATATTTGCCACAACAAAATTTTAGGAAGGGTATTGCAGACACGAATCTTTATTTTAAAGTTAAAGGTAATAAGTTGCTAATTGTTGTTGTCTATGTTGATGACATATATTTGAAGGAAGTGATGGTCTATATAAAGTGTAGACACCTAAAAATTGCACAACTAATTAAATAAATTTTATTCATTTAATCATCATTTATTTGCCTATTAATTAGACTAAGGTTTAATCAATATCCCTATTCTTCCAATCAACCTATTAGTCAAATTAAAGATTTGATTAAAATTATTTTCTTCTAGCATAACCTATTAATTAAACTAAGGTTTGATTAAGTACCCTTTAGCCATTTAATTGAATAAATCTTATTTATTTAATTAAAACCCCCTTTTTCCCTTTTAATTAAATTTATATTTGATTAAAATCCCTTTGCATTTAAATAAATCATAATTTTTCTATGAATAGTCCCCCCACTTGCAAAATCCTACAAATGCAAGTTGCACCCCTTTTGGCTAAAATAAATATTTTATTTTATCTAAAAATGTCTATTTCCCTCCACTTGCATTCTCCTACACTTTCCATTAGCATGAATAATATTCTTCTAGAACCCCTCTAATCCCTCATTAATTAGCTTAATTCTTCTAATCATGTCACATCCCTAAATTTGGGGGAGTCACTTCTCCAAATTTGGAAGAAAAGTCTTCAAAATGTGTTGAAGACTTTACCTTCTTCAACAAGTTAACTTGTTGAGTCTTCCAAACTTGTAAGTCTCTTACAAAAGCCTTGAAGGTTATCTACCTTCCAACAAGTTAACCTCCAAAGTCTTCAAAGAGCATTTAATGCCTCTTACAAGACATCACCCTAGCCCATGATGGTTGTCCCTTTGGCCATCCCTCAACTTTGCACAAGAGTTTACCTCTTGGACAATAGCATGTTCCCTTGGATAATAGAATTATCCAATGATGTCATCCCTTGAGGTTATCCCTAATTCTTACTTAGCATCTAATGCTTTCTTAGCATCCTCTCAAGCCATCTCAAGGTGAAATTTGTCAACTTGGGATTGGATTGAATCCCCCTCATGGATTGATTACTTTCAATCCTAGCCCTTGTTAAGATTACTCAATCTTGGCCATCCATTTCTTTATTTTCTCTATAAATAGAGCCCATTTCTTCAATCTTAGGATCCATCATCTTGTGCATCAAACTTATAGTCAAATTTTGAAGGTTATCAAGGAGCTCAATTTGTCATCTTCAAGCACTTAGATCATCTTAGTTGCATGCTAGTTTAGCTTTCATTATATTGATAGTATTATGCCAATCCCATTTTCATGCTAGCTTAATTCATAGTCATTTTATATCAATTTCATAGCAATCTCCATGTTGGTTAAATAATTAGCACACCTAAGCTTTCAATTTGGAATCAATCCTAGTCTCATATCTTGCATTCTATCTTGCATTTCATCTTTTCATATCATTTGATCATCTAGCTAGGATCTTAGTTGCATTCATTTTGATCTTGGCATATCCTTCAATCTCGTTCTTTAGGTTGACATCTAAAAGATCAAGTACTCTTCCAAGTGAGAGCCACCTTGAATTTTGAAGATCCTTGGAGATAGAGGAACATGAGATGTGCTTGGGGTTCTTGATTTTGAAGCTAACTTAGTTTAGTTTCTATTTTAATTTCTAACTCTAACATAATGTTTCATGTGTGTGTTTGATTCTCTTTTGCAGATTCCACACTTTCTAAGAACACATAAAGAATTTAAAAAAGAGATGTAGAAGGAATTTGAAATGTAAATGATTAGTGAGTTGTCATTTTTGTTTCGTCAACAAGTTTCGTAGTTAGAGGATGAAATTTTTATTTCTCATGCTAAATATGTCAAAGAGATGTTAAAGAAGTTTGAAATGGAGAATTGTACATAGTTGCAACTCCTTTGGTTGTTGAATGTAAATTGAGCAAAGATGATATATCTCTGGAAGTTGATGAGAATAAGTATAGATCTATGATTGGAAGACTATTATATTTAACTGCCTCTAGACTGGATATCATGCATGTCATCTATTTAGTTGCAAGATTTTAGGCTAATCCAAAGCAGTCACATAAGCAAGCAATAAAGAGTATTTTTAGGTATTTGAAAGGGACTCTAGATTTTGGTCTTTGGTATAAGAAGAATGGATATTTCATGCTAAAAGCATACAAAGATGTTGATTTGGCTGGAAGTATTGATGATAGGAAAAGTATTAGTGGTGGCACATTTTTCTTGGGAGACAGGTTGGTTTCTTGGTTAAGTAAGAAGCAAGATTCACTATCTTTATCTACTGTAGAAGTAGAACACATTGCAACAACATCTTGTTGTATTCAAGTTATGTGGATGAAACATAGTCTTAAAGATATCATAGTGGTATATGATGAAGCTATTCCCATCATGTGTGATAATACTAATTCTATATACATTTCAAAGAATCCAGTAATGCATTCAAGAACTAAACATATCTCAATCTGATATCATTTGTTAAGGGAGAAGGTTGCAGAAAAGGAAGTAAGATTGAAGTATATTTCTACAAAAGAACAGGTTGCAGACATTTTCACTAAGGCATTGTCAAAAGATACTGTTGAGAATCTCAAGAAAAAACTAAGGGTTATTGACCCTACTTTCTCTAACTAGATGCATAATAGAGCTGCATCTTTCCAGGGGGAGATTCAAAGCTTATCCTTTATCTCTTGGATTCATGTTGTTTCTCTCAATGGGAGAAATGGAGTATGTGTTGGATGATCAATATATTGTGTTTTTTCCTTTGTATTTGATGTCAAAGGGGGAGAGAATTATTGGGAGAGATCCTTTTGTTAGGGGGGAGAGATGATCTGATGTGTTCAAGTGTTATCATCAATGACAAAGGGAAATTGTTGGAAATATGAGTTTGTATGGTTATCACTAATGTCAAACTTGGTCGTCTGGATGAATTCTAGTTTGGATATGTTCCTATTTTGTCTTTTCTTTAGTGTTATGGTTGAGTTTGATGTTTTGGTGTTGGTTGTGCTAATAATTAGGAAAGAGTTCATGGATTGCAAAAGTTCTCTAGTAGCAAGGGTGTTTGTTAAACTGGTCTAGAATGTATTTGATGGCCTTTGAATATGTTGAATTTTATGTTGTGCTATAGTGGATATGATTATGTTGTTCATGTAGTATTTTGTGTGTGTTTTTTTGATGGTGTTTCTTTTTCGCAAGTGAGTTATGTTGAAATGTGTTCGATATAATAAGTTGCATTATGGTTTGGTGTGTTTGGTTGAATTATCTTATTTGGACCGTGTTCTTTGGTCCATGTATGCATTGGAGAATGAGTTAGAATGTTGTTATGGGTCTCACCATGGTGTGTGGAGATCCACATGGAATAATTTGCATTGGAAGATATCTTTTGGCCGACTAATTGATGAGCTCTATTGCTCATTTACACATTACGTTTGGTGGCAAGTTTGGAAGATGTATTAACATATGGAAATATTTGGATTCATCTTGGAAGGATGTATCATGATGTATTTGGGTTCTTTCTTTCTCTTGGAGTGAACTACCTTGCGTATTTTTGGTCTGGGCCATATTTCGTGCAATAATGTTTATTTTGGTTGTGGTAGACCATTAATTAGGTTTTTGCTGATCAATCTTATATATTTAAGGAGTGTGGATGTATGGGTTGTGTATGGGATTGTGTGTGAACTGATGAGAAGCAAATAAGAATGACGCACAAGCAGTTTTGAGACTGTATATGTGTGAAAGTCAGTTTATGAAGAGCTTTGAAGGTAATACATTTTGTGAGATAGTGTGTGCTAAGATAGTGATAGTTGTCAGCGATGTTTTCCATGATATTGGTCACTTGGTACAGATGTTCAAGGATAATTTCATGATCAATAGATCCTTTTCATACCATTTCTACTATTTTCTCTATTCTTGGTTGATAGTGGGTCCTTTAGTAACTCCTTGTATCTTGCCCTAAAGTTGTGTGCCTCAGTTGTTCAAGTCCTTGTATCTTGCCCTAATGTAGTATGCCTTAGTCTTGTAAGTCTTTCAAGTGCATGTTTCTCCTTAGCAGTAAGCCAAAAAACATTGTAATCATTTTTATTCATATTATGAGTTTGATTCTCACTATGGGTTTTCCTATTTGGATTTTCCATGTAAATCTGGTGTTCATGTGTAAACGGTTGATGTGTTTTTAGTATTGTTGTAGAATGGTTAAATATTTTTAATAATTAATCTATTTTTAATATTCAAACTAATTCACCCTGCTCTCAGTCCTACCATGGGTTCAACAATATAAGAGTGAGAAGACTTTAAAATTGTAGGAGCACAACTAGAAGAGTAGGAGATTATAATTTTACCAATATCCCCCATTGGTACATATGTAGTTATATAAAGTGATATCCCCACAAATGAATTGTATAGGATGTGGATTTTATGAACAAACCCTTAGCAATATTCCCACAAATGAATTATATAAGATGTGGATCTTGTGAACAAACCCTTGTAATTAAAGGGCAGCGGCCCTAAATAAAATAATCTAGTGTATTTTGTAAGAGACATGATAGTTCCATAGTCCATAATAATGATCTAAAAATGTTTCTAGCTCTAACTCTATCTTGGATTTTTCATTGTTTCCCATCATATTCTATGAACCATCACCAAGGTGAGAAAAAATGTTGGATTTCTATCAAGTGCTCAATAAAAAGAAGAGAACATATAAACCAAATGACTATTTTGAATTATAAATTTGACTATAAAACTATCAAATACATTTTCTTGAGTGAATTAGAAACTACATAAATGATTGAACTTGGGACCGCTAATATAAACTTCTCTATTATGGAATTTTATTTTGTAGCATTATAAGTTGTATCTCTATACAATTTCATCCTCATTTAGGCCTCAATTTAGCAATTTAGCCTTTTGTGCTATTACCATGTTTGATTTCGCTCACATTGGCTTCAAATCTCATAGGCTAGACAAGAACACCCTGGACACCCTTTTCCTTGGACAAAAGCACCCTGAGCGCCCTTGTCCAGCTTAAAGGGGCCCAATTTTGGACTTGAGAATGATCATAAAATTTGGGTGGGAATTCCCTTCTCATGTTAGCCTGCTTTGAAAATTCACACACATTTGATGAGGGGAGGTATCAAAGCAAGCCTTACCCCCTCATTTGAACATCCATCTTACACCTCTCCAATTCAATTTTTCAAGAGAAAGATTCAATTTAAGTGAGAAAGAAATCAAGCATCATCAAGGTAGTGAAGGAGAGGTCAAGTATTCAGATTTGAAGCATTCAAGATGACATCCATGATCAAGACATTATGAAGACATCTTACATTCCTACATGACAACATCAGCCTTTGCTTAAAGACTCTAGGGAAAGATTCATCAAGTTATCACATTCCAATTTCAACATTTCAATTCAGATCTAGCCTCCACCCTCAAAATAAACACTTTTCACTTCCATTTTATTTCAATTTCAATTTCAATTATAGGGCTAATTCCAAACCTAGGGTTTGACATAGGAAAACCTTTATCCCCAACACAATTTCTCTTCTTCTATGTGTATATTATAGGTTCAAAAGCTACAGTTGTGAAATTAGGTAGAGTAGACAAAGATGATCAAATATAGCTTTTGTAGGTGCAAAAAGTGGAGGACAAGGTCACCCTACACACCTATCTCTGACAAATTTCTGGTGAATCTTTAAAAGATCATTTTAGACTACATTTTGGTCCCAGAAAGATATTTGTTATTCACATATGATGTTCTGAGGATAGGGTCATGGTGCAGGAGCACCCTTCAAAGGGCTACCACCATTTGTCTTTTGATTGTGTTCTTGCTTCTTTATGAAGCCATTGTATATAAAATAAGAGCCATGTGCTCATTGGTCCTAGTTAGGGTCCTAGTTGAGATCCTAGGGTCATGAGTCAAAGTTGAGTTTTTTTTTTTGGAAATAGAGGGTATGTGTGCCTTTGAGGTGTTTAGGGGTCCTTCTTAGCATGGTGGTGTCCTTAGGTTAGCCCAATGTGGGTCTAGGAGTCAAGAAAAGCAACATTGAGAAAGTTGCTCAAAAGTTGCATGACAACTTTTAAAAGTTGTCAAGCAACTTTTCCACCATGAGGTCAAAATATTTAATGTAGCATGGAAAACCCTAATATGGGCACATAGACCAAGGAGAGGGTAGTATAAGTAGTTACAAACCCTAAGATAATGACTTGGATGTCAGATGTTGTACGGCCAAAGCAAAGTGACTTGACTGTGACTGCAATTTTGTTGCCAGTCGACACAAATGGAGTAAAGGAAGATTGTTAATGGATTGATTTTCATGAAAAACTATGTGGAGTGTCTTGAATGGTGTATTCACTTTCATTTTGAGCATTTATATTAGGTTTTGATTTGTAAGTGAGGTGTGTTTGTAAATATTTTGTAAATTGCCTTCTCTTTGTCCAGTTTTGGACTGGTTGTGTCAATGGGTTCATAACTCCATTCCCCATTGTGGAATCACCATCAAACCATGGGGAATGAGAGTAAAGACTCTGTACTATACTTCAAAGCAAGCAGGGCCCTTGAAAATGCAAGGAGGCCATCTAAGGACCTACTCATAGGCGAGACTGAATAGTGCCCAACTAGGAAGGGTTAAGTTGCAGAGGTCTTGGAGAGCAAGGAAGGTCAGAGAAGGAGGAACCCTTTGGAGGAGTTGTAAAGGGGTGAGTGGAGCACCATTGGTTTGAATGAGGAGCTTCCACCAATCTAGACAAGGTGGCAAGAGCACCAAACCTACACTGTGACCCTGGCAGGCCTAAAAATCCTCTTAAAAACCCTTAAAACCCTTAAAATCCACCTAGGGCAGTGTACGGACACGTGGAGGCCTAAAAATAGAAAAATCCTTGAGCCCTTGCCAAATGAATAGCAGGTCTCTTGGGGAGTTTCACAAGAATATGCATCGTTTGCAAGAGGGATCCCTAAAGGACCGGGTAAGAGGCCTAATTGGTCACAATCCTTGTAGCCCTATTTTGTAGGCAAAAGACCAAAATTGTGAAATCGGTAAGGGATAGGAAGCTTGAAACCTCTTGGGGGCACATGAATGGGTGTAAAAACCTTGTATTAGACCTTACCTATCCTTGCTAAGACCTAGGAAGGTGTGGAGCAAGCCAAACCCTTATTAGCCTAAGTAAGGGTTCCTTGAAACTCATGAGTAGGTGAGACCTTAGGAGTAGTTTTTCAAGTTGTTGGTGGGTGGATTGGGCAAGGTCAGGGGAATCCTCAGGAAAAGGAAGTCCTAGAGACCCTAGGGGTGGTTAGAACACCTGGTGATCCGAGGAAAGGATCCAAGAGCATAGACTAGGCTAGTCTATCCCAAACCCCATCCCATCAGATTGGTATCAGAGCAAGTTGAAGATTTGGTGGATTGTGTATGTCTCTATATACTGGTGAATCAGTAGGGGAGAGAACAATGGTCACTAATACAGAGCTAGCTAGGGAGGTAGAAGAGCAGAAGGAGAAGAATAGACTCCTTGAAGAAGCTATGAGCAAGATAAGGGATAAGCTGCAGGAAGTGGTGGATCAAAGGACACAAGGACCTTGGGGTGAAGACATCGAAGATAAAGGCAAGAAAACCATTGACATAGATGACATTATACCTGAACCAAATCCCTTGTTCAATGAAGAACCATTTGTAAAGGTTATTAAGGCTTTGAACACCAAAGCTTTTGAAGGATTGCCACATTTCAGTGGAAGGATGGACATTGACACTGTCATGGAATGGATTGAGGGCATGGAAAACCACTTTGAGTGTGAGGGAGTGACAGAGGCTCAAAAGGTTAAGGTTGCCAAATCAAGATTAAGGGGAGCAACTTTAACATGGTGGAAGTATCTGCAAGAAGAGATAGTTAGCATGGGGAAGCTACCTATTGCCAATTGGAAGGCCATGGTGAGTAAGATCAAGGAGAACTACTTACCAGAGGATTATGAAGTTCAACTTCATAAGAAGAGACAGGGATTGAAGCAAAAAGACCTTGATGTGACCTCCTACACCAAAGAATTTCAAAAGCTTTGTCTTAGATCCAAAGTCCAAGAAGATGAATCTATCAAGGTGGCTAGGTATCTAAGTGGCCTAAAGTGGAACATTCAAGAGGAGATAAGCCTATGGACTCCTACCACTATCCAAAAATGTCATCAGCTTGCTGCCAAGGTAGAAGAGAGGAAAAAAAGGAAAGGAGACTCTAATAACAGGGGCAGAGGCAGAGGTAGAGATCAAATGAATCACCGAGGTGGTTACCAAAGCAAGGCAAATGAGTAGAGGAACCAAGGGGAAGCCAAGTTGACTGAACATGGTAGTGAAACCAATCTTAGAGGAGGCCATTCTAGAGGAAGAGGTGCACAAGGTGGTCCAAGTAGGGGTAGAGGTACCGACAGGGGTAACTCCTACTTTGCAACTATGAAATGTTACAACTGTGGACAATTGGGACACCCAGCCTATAGATGCCCTGACAAGCCTACATCATCAAACAGTGGAAAGAGGGTTGCTTATGCACATGAAGACTCTTCAAGAAGAAAGACACCTGAGGTGGACCATATTGAATCAGAGATTGGAGAAAACCTGATGTTCAATAGGGTCTTGATAAGATAGCCAGTTAAGAATGAACCTAAGCATAGGAGAGCATTGTTTAGGGTGAGATGCAAGATACTTGGTAAAGTTTGCAAGGTGATAGTTGATTCAGGGTCAACTGATAACATAATATTAGAGGAGGCAACCAAGAAGTTGAAACTCATAAGGATACCCGACACTAACCCATATAAGGTGACATGGTTGAATCAAGAGCAGAGTGTGCTAGTCAATGAACAGACTTGGGTAGAGTTTTCTATTGGAGGATACAAGGATACGATCCTTTGTGATGTGTTACCCATGGATGCTTGTCACCTATTGCTAGGTAGACCCTGACAATTTGATAGGAAGGTGATCTATGATGGAGAGGAGAAATCCATTTCCTTTAAGAAGGATAGCAAAACTTTTTAAGATTCAGTCTTTGACAGAGAATGAAGAGGGAACCTCAAGAACACCTAGTGTCTTATTGGCTACTGGTAAAGAGTTCTTACACTTGATACATGAGGAGGAAACAGTGAGGTGTGCTACCTTTGTGAAACCAAAGGAGGAGGAAGACAAGTTGCAGGCAGGGGTACCCAAGGAGGTGAAGCAAATGTTGCAAGAGTATAAGGACATAGTGATTGATGGAGCACCTGCAACACTCCCACCAAGAAGGTCTATAAGCCATCAAATAGAATTTGTTCCCAGTGCATCCATACCTAAAAAAGCTACATATAAGCTCACACCTGATCAAAACAAGGAGGTAGCAAGGCAAGTGCAGGAGTTATTGGAACAAGGACTGATTAAGAAGAGCATCAGCCCATGTGCAATCCTGGTAGTGCTAGCATCAAAGAAGGGAGGCAAGTGGAGACTTTACACTGACTCAAGGGAAATCAATAGGATCACCATAAGGTATAGGTTTCCTATTCCTAGAATAGAGGATTTGATGGATTGTTTAGGAGGTGCTATGTATTTCACTAAATTGGACCTTAAAAGTGGTTATCACCAGATTAGAATTAAGGAGGGAGATGAGTGGAAGACTTCTTTCAAGACCACAGAAGGGTTGTATGAATGGCTTGTGATTCCATTTGGACTAACCAATGCTCCAAGCACCTTCATGAGGTTGATGAATGAGGTGTTAAAAGAATTCACAGGTAGGTTTGTGGTGGTGTACCTAGATGACATTCTCATCTATAGCAGAACCAAAGAGGAGAACCTTGAGCATTTGAGGTTAGTCTTAGAGAGGTTGCATGAGGAGAGGTTATCCATCAACCTAGAGAAGTGTGACTTCTTGAAGCAAGAGCTGGTCTACTTAGGATTTGTGGTGTCTAAGGGAACCTTGAAGATGGATCCAAGCAAAGTGGAGGCAATCTTGAATTGGCCTGCACCTAGAATAGGGACTGAAGTTAGGAGTTTCCATGGTTTAGCCCAATTCTATAGAAAGTTTGTGAGGAACTTCAGTGGCATATGTGCACCAGTCCTTGACAACATAAAAGGAGGCCTTAAAACTAAGTTTAAATGGACTGAGCAGGCTGACAAAGCATTTCAATTATTGAAGCAAGAAGTAGCCACAAAACCTATCCTACTCCTACCTACTTTTGACAAGCTATTCACATTGGAGTGTGATGCAAGTGGAATTGTAGTAGGGGGTGTATTGAGTCAAGAGGGAAGACCTGTGGCATTTTTCAGTGAGAAGCTCAATGAAGAAAAGAAGAAGTACTCAACCTATGACCTAGAGTTGTATGCATTAGTTCAGTCTCTCAAAAAATGGAGCATTACCTACTCCCAAAGGAATTTGTGGTGTTCACAGACAACTAGGCTTTGAGTTACATTAACACTCAAGAGAAGCTTAGCAATAGACATTTGAAATGGATGGAATACCTCCAATCCTTCACCTTCACCATCAAGCATAAGAAGGGGAAACTCAACAAGGTGGCAAATGCTTTAAGCAGGAAGTTATTGATAGTTCAAGAACTACAGTTGCAGAGCATAGGAATAGAAGGTTTCAAGGACCTCTATGAAGGAGATGAAGACTTCTCATCAGCTTACAAGGTTTGCAAGGAGTTTGAGAACCATTTCCATGGTGAGTATGCAGATTATACTCTCCAAAATGGTCTCTTGTTCAAAGGTAATTAGTTGTGTATACCAAGAGGATCCATGAGGGAAAACCTCATCCAAGAGAACACAATGGTAGTTTAAGTGGACACTTTGGAGTCAACAAAACCTTGGATTTAGTACAGAGGTACTACTATTGGCCCAAGTTGCCAAGAGATGTGAAAAGGTATGTAGAACAATGTGGTGTGTGCCAAAGAGCAAAAGGAGGATCAAGCAATGCTTGCCTCTATCAACCATTGCTGGTCCCAAATAGGCCTTGGGAATGTGTAAGCATGGACTTTGTAGTAGGACTTCCCAAGACAAAGACAGGTATGGACAACATCTATGTGGTAGTAGATAGATTTTTCAAGATGAGTCATTTCATTCCTTGTAAAACTACACATGATGCTAGCTATGTTGCACATCTCTTCTTTAAGGAGATTGTGAGGATTCATGGACTCCCTTTAAGCATTTTTTCAGACAGGGACAAAAAGTTCATGGGCCATTTTTGGCAAACTTTATGGAGGAGACTTGGAACTAATCTCTCATTTAGCTCAGCTTACCATCCACAAATTGATGGTCAAACTGAAGTAATCAATAGTGTGTTAGGCAACTTGTTGAGGTGTTTAACTAAGGAATATGGACAGACATGGGATCTAATCATTCCTCAAGCAGAGTATGCATATAATGACAGTGTAAATAGGACCACTGGTAGAAGTCCTTTTGAGGTTGCCTATGGTAGACATCCAAGAGGAGTGTGTGAACTCAGGGAACTTGGTTCCATGGAGATGAAGAGTGGGCAAGCAGAGGACTTCACTCAAACCATCAAGGAATTCCAAGAGCAGGTTAAGAAAGCCATCCTTGAATCCACTCAAAAACTGAAGGCCAAAATGGATGAGAAAAGGAGAGAGGTTCAGTTCAAGGTGGGTATGTGATGGTCCATTTGAGAAAAGCTAGAATGCAAAGTGGCAAGCCTACTAAATTGTAAATGAAGAGGGTAGGACCTTGTAGAATTCTGGCAAAATATGGTGAGAACGCCTATAAGGTTGAACTTCCTTCAGACTTAGCCATTTCACCAGTCTTCTGTTAGGGGTCCCACAGATACTGAGAGGGGGGGGGGTGAATCAGTATCTAACCGGTAATAAGAATTTCTTAAGTTAAAACATGCAGAACATAATATAACAGTGTCCTGGTATGCAAGAAATAATGCAATAAATAGAATCAAGAACATCCACATGAAAAGTACACCATAACACAAGAAACCTAGTGTGGGAAAAACCTCAGTGGGATTTGTGACCCACAAAATTCACTCACTGGCCAATAAGAGAATATTACTTACAATAGGGGCCTACACATGCAGGAAGGCCAACTGCCTAGAGCTCACTGCTCAATGGGAAGTCACACTGACTTACAATAAGGATTATACTAATCCAATAACTTGTACTACTTTACAATAGTATCTTCAATGCCAGATTCAGTACCGGTTCTTGCTCTTTTCTTTACATATACCTCTGACCTATATTTCACACATTAGGTCTGCCTAATATTTTCCTTTATGCTTCTACCATCACTTATATAAATGTCTACAATGATCTCCTTTATATACAAGAGTCATTTTACAATTTTCCAAGTCGGTTTACAATAATAAACAAAATATTACATAACAAAAATCCTGTCGGCCTTTGTGCTGGTATACTTTCTTTCTTCTGTGCCGGTGCCGGTGTAGAGTGTTCTGCTGATGCCGATGCACTATCTTGCCTGTGTAATGCTTTGCTGGTATAATGTCTTGCCAGTGCCATAGGATTGCAAGGTTGCCATCAATGACAATACCTTCAATCACATACAATGTCTCATTGGAGTGTCCATATGCCAACAATCTCCCCCTTTGGCATTGATGGCAACACTCATGAGAAATTTCAAAAAGTTTCCAAAAGTGTGCAGTCCAAAAATGTTACCAAAAAATAATGTGAGAGCTCCCCCTGAGCATATGATTCCTATGTTTTGAACTTTCTCATCCCACTACTCCCCCTTTGGCATCAATGACAAAGGTTGTCAAGATGTCAGTAGAGTTTGTAGGTTCAGCTATCCATAACCTCAACCTTGTAGCTGGGTGGTTATAATCTGAAAAAGGTCTCCCAAGATTAAGTTTATACTATCCATAAACTTCTTATTATCTTTTATTGTTGTCTCAGTCCTCTTTACTGTACCGGTGAGATGCTACAAATGATCTGCCGGTGTTTTGCTGCCCTGTATTAGTGCCTCTGAAATTTCCTTCCGTAGAGATGCTAAATAGTCCAATCTTGGACTTAGTTTAGATCTCACATGTTTTGCCTTATTTATTATTCTTTCTTTTTCTCTTTCCAGTTTGAGTAATTCTTCCTCAAAATTTGCTATCTTCTCTTCAAAAACTGATAGTGAATCAGGTGAGTTGACAAAGTTGTCTGCAAGTTTATTTATCTCATTTCGTGTCAATGTCTACAGTCAAAAAGTTTGTTTTACATGTATCTTTATACATATTTTTGTATTCTTTCAACAAACTACATAGTTCCGGTAGAAGTGTGTCAAAAATTCTGTTACACTTCTTTATTTCCTCATCAAAGAATTTTTGCTTTTCAGTCTCTACCTTATCCTTCACTGTTTCTTTCTTTATTTTCTCAATATTTTCTAAAATATATTTACACAATGTATCCAATTGCCCTAAAGAATCTTTATTATCTATATTACAGTTAGGTGCAATTACCTTCAAAATTGGTATGGAATCATCAATTGCTTTATAAGCCTGTGAGCTGCAGTTAGTTATTTTCTTAATAGAATCAAGTAATACCTCAGTCACATTTATTGACTTGAATACTGATGATGATCCAACAATCAGAGTACCGGTGGAAGTAACCATGCTTGTATTGACCTCTGGCAAGTCAGTTTGTGTCTGCATTTCTTTTAGCACTAGTTTTCCTACTTCACTACTTACCGATGGTACTATTTCCTTATGTATCTGTTGTTCTAGAGCCTTTAGCTCTATTGGTTTCTCTGTATGTTGTGTTGTCTTTGTCTGTGCCTCAGTCTCTGCCTTTTTCTCTGTATCCTCTGCCGGTTTCTCTGTTTCCCCTGCTACTAGAGGCTCATTAGCCATATCTGACTTGTTAGTTGAATCTTTATCTACTATTATGTTGATCTTTTGGGTATCAACATTTACAGTATATAGAACTTCAGAATTAGGATTTTTATCTTCTACATCCATACTTTCTGCTGCCGGTTGATTTTTAGTAGTTGTTATTTTTACCGGTGGGGGTAGGTTGTCTTTAACTTTGATGCTTGGTGGTCCATCAACTTTGCCTTAAATCCCCTTGTCCCTATCTTTTTGATATACCTTTATAGGTTTAGGGTTCCTATACTCTTCTTGTTTTTCTTTGTCAACTAGGAATATATCCCATCCATCTTCTGTTTCCTCTGTCACTTCAGTAACTCTTCCTGCCATTAGTGAAATATGCCAGTGTGCAGTAGAGAATACTAACCGGTTTGCTTGAGCAATCAAGTCATCAATTTCCTTAGGAGAGTTTACCGGATAGACAACAAGTAGTTTCTCAATTTTTATTTTCTTATCTAATTCTATCACTGCTTGCCTTCTGGCCTCAAGTCTTTTGAATAAATCATCAGGAATTTCATTTGCTACTTCCATCAAAAATTTCTTGTACATGTCCATATGCAGTATAACACTGTTTTCAACTTGTTCTTTCTCATCAGCAGTTAGAGTGTCATAGATTTTTCCTATGTTCTTCAGTTTTGCTTCCTCTATGATTTCATTTAGCAGTACATCAAGAGGTGCCAAGTCTCTGTTTGTCCTTTTCTTCTTCTTTGGTGTGGCCTTTCTAACCGGTGATCTCACAGCTTGTTGCTTTTGCCTTGTCCTTCTAGGTGAAGGAGTGGTTGCCGGTGAGGGATCTCTTTTTCTTACAACTCTTTTAAAAGTTGCTGGCATGTCACCTTTCGAAGAAGTACCTACCGGTGATAGATGAGTTTCAGGTTGTGGAGCTTCCAACTCATCCTCTGTTATGCCAGTTTTCTTCAATACATCTTCCTTAATGGCTTTTGCTTGCCTGGATCCTTTCCTCACAAATGCCTCAACCTTCTTTACTCTTTTCTTTGATTGTATTTGGCTTTCTATAGTCTCAACACTACCAAATACTTCTTCTTTAGGTTCATTGGGGGCTTCCAGAAGTGCTTTAGCATATGTTTCAACTATGTGGTCATCTGTTTCATAGCCCATCTTGGTTACCCAAATTGTTCTTGGGATGACCGCTTCCATCCAGATTTCATCTTTCTTAATGACAAAGCATATATCATCTTTGTATTTGTCTACTATTTTCTGGGATAACCTTATTCTTTGCTTCATTTGGTCTTCAATGCTTGGAAAAAGTCATGAATATTGTTCTCCTTGTTCTCACCCATGTTATTGAACAGTTCTGTCAATTGCTTTCCTATCGGTATGTCATATCCAAGTTCTTTATAACCTATACCGGGAACCTGTTTTGTTATGTGTAGCATTAGGCATACTAACAGATTTCCAAATCTGAAAGTTCCTTTCTTGTCCCTTTTGATTTTTCCAAGGTTGTCAATTAGTTCATCCTTTAACCATTCACATATGTCGATTTTAGCATTGTCTGTTACCATATCATAAGCACTCTTAATGCATAAACTTGAAACTGAGTTAAGTCTACTAGCATGAGTGGCTTTATAACCTAATATCATACTTATGAATCTCACATTGATATCTTTTACATCATTAACCCGTAAAGATCTCTTATCAAATGTTGCACCTGTTAGTTTTGTAACTAGGTCATTTGGAACCTTCTTGGTTTTATCTGGTCTCTTACCGGTGGTCGGTAACCCTGTGACAACTTTCACAGCTTCCTTGGTGATCTTATGTATTGCATCTAACCAGAAAAATTCTCCATGAACTCTGCTTAACACTATCCTAATCACATCCTTAGGAAATTTAGGAATGCTAAGGATTTATGTAAATCCTAGGGTTTCAATAATCTTGTGTTCATCCTTCACATTGCCGGTGTTATCACATATTACAGTTTTATACATGGTTTTGATTTCCTCATCTCCTAACTCTTCAATGTTGCAGTGGATGTACATTCTGGGGTCTTCAGCATATACAACTCCCTTAGGAATTTGAGAAAATGCACCTAAGGTATCATCCTTCTTTGCTATATCGGGAACTAATTCAAATACAGGCCTAGGTCTTTTTATGACCTCAACAACAGTAGGGTTTTCTATGTATTCAATTGCAAAGGTGGATGCCATGATTAAATACCTTTTACTGTCTTGGATGGATGATTGCTTGGAGTGTGCTTGCTTCTTGCTCGAAATGCCTTAGCTCAGAATCTTCACGCTCTCTGAAAATTTGAAATCTCGGTAAAATGAAATGGAGTCAAAACCTTATTTTATAATGTCTTTTCGCCATCTACCACATTAATTGCATGCTGGTTAAGTATTCACTTAACATTGTCTGCCGGTAATAAGTAATTTCAACTTCTTATCTCTAACCGAGGGAATAATTAGCACATGTGTCATTTGATTGCAAAACCCTCAAGAAAATTTTCTTCAATTAGATGAAGAACTTCCTGCCAGTGGAGCACTACTTTGTCCTTCCGATGAAGCATCAATTTGTCCTACTAGTGGAGAAGTATTCCCAATATTTAGATCAGCTTTTCTAATCCATTGTTTTGAGAATTCTTGCTTAACCTCTTCAACTTTTTCTTTACCTTTCAAGCTAGCACTTTTGTTGTCTACCGGTGTTCCTTTACTTCTACAAAATTTAGCAATATGCCCAATCTTGTTACATGCATAACAAGTTACATTATTCTTCTGAATAGCTTTCCCATAACCTATGCCAGTTTGTGTTCTGCATTGATTTGATAAGTGTCCAAATCTTCCACAAACATAACATCTCACATTCATTCTGCAGTTTTCAAAGTTGTGACCAACTTTGTTGCATTTTGAACATTGACCGGTGGGTGTGTTGATATTCTGATAATTCCTAGATCTACATTCATTTTCTCTATGACCATACTTATTACAGTTAAAGCATTTTCCATTGAATTTATAAGCATTAGGTTGTCTTACCGGTTAGCTGTAATCCTAAGTATTTGCAGTACCAGAGCTTTCACCAACTTCAAAGCCAATTCCAAAAGTGTCACCTTTAGGTTTTTGATTCTTCAGCAAGGTACCAAGTTCCTCTGAGATTTTCTTGAATTTTTCTTTGTGTTGATTTGCAGTTTCCAGTTCTCTTTCCAAGATTTCCTTTTGTCTCATCAGTTCATTTGAGTCATTCTGAGTATGCATCTGATCTGTCTTCAACATGTCATTTTCATAGCTAAGTCTTGTGTTCTCATTTGCTGCATCACTTAGTCTTCTGGTCAATTCTTCTTCATTCTTCTTCCTATCCTCAATCTCTTTGCAAAATCTCATAGTCGTATCCTGCATTTCATTTTTTGTTGTCATGATCTCTTGTTTCAACTTGCTTATCATATCATTGAGTGATTCCTTTTCATCATTCTCATTTTGTAGTTTTTCACAAAGTTCTCTTCTCTTATTTATTGCAACAATAAAATTTTCTTGAAGTGCCTGAATGATATCCTGAGCTACCCTTAAATCATCTTCTAATTTGATATTTTTCAATTTCTCTGCATCATAGTCTGCAAGAGCTCCTTCAAGTTGCTTCATCAGATTTTCCATTTTTACTGGTGTCAAGATCTTCCTCAAGCTGTTAGGCTTTTGAAAATAGAGGACCAGGCTCTAATACCAATTGTTAAGGGTCCCATAGATACTGAGAGGGGGGGGGGAGGGGTGAATCAGTATCTAACCGGTAATAAGAATTTCTTAAGTTAAAACATGCAGAACATAATATAACAGTGTACCGGTATGCAAGAAATAATGCAATAAATAGAATCAAGAACATCCACATGAAAAGTACACCATAACACAAGATGTTTAACGAGGAAACCTGGTGTGGGAAAAACCTCGGTGGGATTTGTGACTAACAATATTCACGCACTGGCCAATAAGATAATATTACTTACAATAGGGGCCTGCACATGTAGGAAGGCCAACTGCCTAGAGCTCACTACTCAATGGGAAGTCACACTGACTTACAATAAGGATTATACTAATCCAATAACTTGTACTGCTTTACAATAGCATCTTCAATGCTAGATTCAGTACCGGTTCCTGCTTTGTTCTTTACATATACCTTTGACCTATATTTCGCACATTAGGTCTGCCTAATATTTTCCTTTATGCTTCTACCATCACTTATATAAATGTCTACAATGATCTCCTTTATATACAAGAGTCATTTTACAATTTTCCAAGTCGGCTTACAATAATAAACAAAATATTATATAACAAAAATCTTGTTGGCCTCTGTGCCGGTATACTTTCTTTCTTTTGTGCCAGTGCCGATGTAGAGTGTTCTGCTGATGCCAGTGCACTATCTTGCCGGTGTAATGCTTTGCCGGTATAATGTCTTGCCGGTGCCATAGGATTGCAAGGTTGCCATAAATGACAAAACCTTCAATCACATACAATGTCTCATTGGAGTGTCCATATGCCAACATCTTCAATGTTGCTGATTTGATCATGTGCAAGGGTGAGATAGAAGGGCAGACTGAGAACCAAGCCAAGGTACAAAAATACTTGGATGTGAATGCCTTACCTCAAGTGAAGAAACCTATAGCAGAGGAGATCTTGGAGTCAAGGGTGAAGAAGTCTACTAGATACTAGGTCTACATGGAGCACTTGGTGAAATGGGCAGGTCAACCTATGTCTGAAGCTACTTGGGTGGAGGAGAGCAAGTTCAAGAAGCTTGGTATTGATCCGACTCTTCTCACTCCCCTAATTCCTTAGTTTGTTGTAGAGGGGGAGTATGGTGTAGGAGCACCCTTCAAAGGGCTCCCACCATTTGTCTTTTGATTGTGTTCTTGCTTCTTTATGAAGCCATTGTATATAAAATAAGAGCCATGTGCTTATTGGTCCTAGTTAGGGTCCTAGTTGAGATCCTAGGGTCATGAGTCGAAGTTGAGTTTTTTTTTTGGAAATAGAGGGTATGTGTGCCTTTGAGGTGTTTAGGGGTCCTTATTATCATGGTGGTGTCCTTAGGTTAGCCCAATGTGGGTCTAGGAGTCAAGTAAAGTAACATTGAGAAAGTTGCTCAAAAGTTGCATGACAACTTTTAAAAGTTGTCAAGCAACTTTTCCACCATGAGGTCAAAATCTTTAATGTAGCATGGACAACCCTAATATGGGAACACAAACCAAGGAGAGGGTAGTATAAGTAGTTACAAACCCGAAGATAATGGGTTGAATGTCAGATGTTTTACGACCCAAGCAAAGTGACTTGACTGTGACTGCAATTTTGTTGTCAGTCAGCACAAATGGAGTAAAGGAAGATTGTTAATGGATTGATTTTCATGCAAAACTATGTGGAGTGTCTTGTATGGTGTATTCACTTTCATTTTGAGCATTTAGATTAGGTTTTGATTTGTAAGTGAGGTGTGTTTGTAAATATTTTGTAAATTGCCTTCTCTTTGTCCAGTTTTGGACTGGTTGTGTCAATGGGTTCATAACTCCATTCCCCATTGTGGAATCACCATGAAACCATGGGGAATGAGAGTATAGATTTTTTACTATACTTCAAAGCAAGCAGGGCCCTTGAAAATGCAAGGAGGCCATCTAAGGACCTACTCCTATGCGAGACTGAATAGTGCCCAACTAGGAAAGGTTAAGTTGTAGAGGTCTTGGAGAGCAAGGAAGGTCAGAGAAGGAGGCACCCTTTGGAGGAGTTGTAGAGGGGTGAGTGGGGCACCATTGGTGTGAAGGAGGAGCTTCCACCAATCCAGACAAGGTGGCAAGAGCACCAAACCTACATTGTGACCCTGGCAGGCCTAAAAACCCTCTTAAAAACCCTTAAAACCCTTAAAATCCACCTAGGGCAGTGTACAAACACTTGGAGGCCTAAAAATAGAAAAATCCTTGAGCCCTTTCCAAATGAATAGAAGGTCTATTGGGGAGTTTCACAAGCATATGCATCATTTTCAAGAGGGAGCCCTAAAGGACCGGGTACGAGGCCTAATTGGTCACAATCCTTGTAGCCCTATTTTGTAGGCAAAAGACCAAAATTGTGAAATCGGTAAGGGGTAGGAAGCTTGAAAGCTCTTGGGGGCACATGAATGGGTGGAAAAACCTTGTATTAGACCTTACCTATCCTTCCTAAGACCTAGGAAGGTGTGGAGCAAGCCAAACCCTTATTAGCCTAAGTAAGGGTTCCTTGAAACTCATGAGTAGGTGAGACCTTAGGAGTAGTTTTTCAAGTTGTTGGTGGGTGGATTGGGCAAGGTCAGGGGAATCCTCAAGTAGAGGAAGTCCTAGAGACCCTAGGGGTGGTTAGAACACTTGGTGATCCGAGGAAAGGATCCAAGAGCATAGACTAGGCTAGTCTATCCCAAACCCCATCCCATCAAGTCACCCAGAGCATCCCATGGGGGCTTCACTGTCTAGGAAATATTATATCACGTGCATTCATATTGGGGGGTTTAATATCTCAAAAAATAAGCTGAATATATTGCCTATTTGGTGAAAATAGGGGGTTTTTAAATTTGGGCTATGAAAAAAATGCAATAGATGGTCAAAATAGGGGGGTTTTTAATTTGGGTTGTGTATTGGGAGGGGGTGACAAAAAAGGATTTTAGGTCAATATTATTTGAAAATAGGGGGATTATTTAGTATTCCATGAACACACATGCTATAACCCAGGCTCACTAAGTGAAGCCCCCGCAGAGCATCCTCGTCCTACACTTTCAAGATCAGATTCCAAACATGGTTTCCTCTTAACTCCTTGATCCTAGATCTGTGTTTATGACTTCATATCAAATCTAAAACTACTTGTTCATGTTAATTTATGTCAATTTTACACCTTTAGCCCTAGATTTTGAATTGAATTTATATCTTTCAATAGCTCATTTTCAACTGAAACAAAGGAGATTCAAATCCACCTTGTACTCAGTCCTTTTCTTAGATTTGTGATTGAGCCAAGTGGATTGACCCTCTCCTTTAATGTAATGTTTGGAAATAGGCCTGGTTCCTTGTCTACATGCATAAACTTGTAAACACCAATTTTCGTAGATTACATTTTGGTGAACTTGACATAGTGCTTGCATTATTTTTTATTTTCATTTTCAAATCCAATTTGTATGCATTTAATTAATTCACATTTGCAATCATTTATGCACTTAAATTATAAAATAATTAGAGGTTTAATCCACAAAACCCTAAATATTTTGATAAAATTAACTTGTGGGTTGCATAATTTTTGATTTATATGCTTAGATTTGATTGTTATTTCATAACATTCTTAGATTTAGAAGCATTGATAGTACATTTTTTAGTACATATTGCTTAATTAATTGAATAATCAATCATTCTATTTTGAAATTGCATTGTTTAATCATTTCTCTTGATTGCATGAGAGGCATTGTGAGTACAAATCCATTTCATTAGATTTTCCCTCTTTGTGTGTGAGTTTCACTACCCTTTCACCATGTTTGATATCCTAGTGAGAAGAAGTTACAAACTTATGGTTTCTCAAAGTTTAAATACTAAGGGTTGTGAGCCTGGGTTGAATAGCTTATTCCATGGGAACTTGGGTGAATGCTCTATTCCTACACAAGACATACCCAACATGAATTGGATAGGCTTAAAAAATGGATTGGTCAAGAACATTTGAATTGGGGAAGCTTGAGCATGAATTGGATAGGCTTAAAAAATGAATGAGTCAAGAACACTTGAATTGTGACGCAATCTCCTTGATTGAGGCTTCAAGATAATGATTCCAAGTGATGAGAATGGTGTGAAAGTGTTACATGGCATTTCTCATATTGTAGACTCTAATATCATGCCAATGAAAATTCATCCCAAATCTCTTGGTCTTTCCCATCTTCCAAATCAAGCTAAGAATTCCATTTCTATGCCTACATATTTGCCTAATGTGCCTAAATATAAATATTATATCATGGCTACATCTACATGAAATGTTAATCTTACACATGTTATAGTAATGAGGGAAACTCTATCAAATACTCCTACATGTACCTCCATCCACTAACCTTCCATTTGTAGAACTTCACCATCTCCCATGCCCACATATCATCACGTTCCATCTTCCTATTCTCAAGCTCCACCTATTTATCCAAATATTACACCTCCATCACAATCCAACATGTCCAATTCCAACTCCTCCACCAAAACCACAATAAGCAATCTAGCTCAAAGTATCTCATCTTTACAACAACAATGAATTTTATTGGTTCCTCACTTTTGAAGGTGGAAGTTTATGTGGATAGAACATGATGTTTGAAAAATCCACATGAATATGATCTATCAACACATTGACATCTATAGGCCTAGCAGAAGAAGGTAACAAGATCTTTTGAAGAGCCTCTTGAAGCATGACTTGATAAAAGAGAGCTATTTGAAGCAAATCCCAAAGTGCGATCTCAATGGGAGTAACATGAAGTTTCTCAATAAGATCATAATCACCAAGTGGCCTTACTAAGGGTTTAGGTGCTCGAGGAAGGCCTAGTTGAGAAGGTGGTAAAGAAGTGTTAGATTGATCAACATTTTTCTTATTTCATCTAGAATTATATGTATGAGCAACAAGTTATAAGAATACTTTCTAGTTTGAGTAAATATTGTGAACAAGTCAAGAGAGTTACTTTCAAATGGTTTACTATAATTTATAGACAATTTTTTTCAAAGAGGGGCTAGCTACAATCACGCAAATGATTGGTTTCTTAAGCCTTTAAGGGGAAACAAAGATGCAAATAACAGTCATAGACTTCTTTCTTGCAAGGAAGAAAAATACAAATGTAGTTTTTGTTTAACAAACTTATGAGTAGAAGGAGATGCCACTAGGAAATCATCCAGGGCATCTTCCAACATATCAAAGTCATTCTCTAAGAACACCTTATTGAATGCTTCAAAGCTATGAAGGAAGAGATCAAACATAAGGCATTCACATTAGATTCACAAAAAATATTTAGAGGTGATTCAATATGCTCAAGATGACAAGGTTTGAAGGAAAAAAAGGCCCTAAACTAGCTCTCTATTCTAGTGCTTTGGTGAGCTAGGAAAGATGATGCTAGAGAGGAAACTAAAACTACACTAAATTACTAGCATAAACTGAAAAATATCAAATAACTAGAAATTACAATGAGATAAAAACATTTCAATGATTACAACATGAAGATTTAGCCACCAAATGGAGAAGGTCTCATCCTCGGACTTTAGAGCACCACACAAATGTCTACATGTCATGTTGTTGTCTGTATGATGAAAAACCTAGAATTGTTCTAGAAAGATGCTAGAATTTGTCCTTCTTTTCCTTGAATATTTTACCCACCCGCACACACTAAGATGGGGAAAATTTTGGGGCTATATAGGGGTTTGCCTTAGTTTGTAAAGACGTCAATCTAGGATCTAAACCTAAACTACTCTTTATTCATAAATAAACTTAAATTTCAATCTCTAAGCACATTTTATACAAGATATAAACAAACATCAAATATGGATATAAAAGCATTCATAGATATATCATTATAATGCACATGAATAATACAATTTTATACTAAGAAGTTCTTATTTCCCACTTAGGCTTCCAAATTGCCTTAAGAATATACAAGAATAGGCATCCGTCAATCTTTAGTCTGAGTCGCTTCCTTCTGTCTTTTGAACACAGACGAGAACAAGAATCAGGCGCTTTTTCCGCCCAACCTTGAAGCTTACGCTTCCCCAGAATTCTTGGTCAATCAAGAATACCCGACCCTGCACGAATTGGTTTAACCAAAGAATTCAAAGCAAGAGGGAATCTGGTGCATGCCTAGATAATATATGCATTTTCATTTTTCTACTTCATTCTAAGAAACAAGCATTTGCTATCATACTAGGATGTGGTAGAGAGCAGAAATAAGGAATTTCCATCATTTTCTACACATAATTCAAACAATAACTTGGCCGAGTATATGCCATACACAACAAAATAATAGTTGGAAAAAGCAACTATTCTCCCTAAAAACATCCACATTCGGCACCCGTCCCGAAAGGTAAATTTTCTAACTCAAGCTTAACCCTAGCTTGATTCCCTCAAACACAAATTCCATTGAGAATACAATCTTTCTTTTAAAACAAAAAATTAGAGATATCATTTTTCCTTACTAATCATTACTTGTCTAATATATCTATCGAAGACAATCTTTCATATTTTGGAAACGATAGACTTTTATAAACAATAATCTTAAAATCACTCTTTTGACTAAATAAGGTACATACAAAAGAAGGTGTTTTACATGTATGAAATTAATCTCATATATAACCAAAAGTACGCAAACACATTCTTAAGATAGAATTAGAACTAATTATTTTTGTGCAAAATACGATATTAACAACATCTTTTCTCTAAATTCTTTTCTTCTATTCCACAAAGGTTTACAAAGCATTTCAAATAAAATAATAATAATTTCTACCCATTTGGGCGTACATACCTATTATCTAAACTTCCATTTCTACACATTTTATACCAAATATAACAAATACAATAAACATAAACAAATAATTCTAACCTCTTGAAAACTTAGAGTGGTTTGTAAGATTTTGACCTTGATGTTCTTTTGTCAAATGATTCCATGCCTTGATTGCAAGTCTCTCTCTCTCTCCAACTATTCTTATCTCTATATCAAACTATCTCTATCACTCAATCTCTATGATAATATCCAAATAGCTTCTACTCTCTTCTATATTAACCTTCCCTTCAAGAAATTATCGCTCTTCTCTCCTTGTGAGAAAGAATGAATGAATGTGTGTGTTTATACTTCTATTTATTCTAATCCCCAGCTACGTTTTCTGCTATCCTTTGGGCCTTTATTTACTGTTACCATTATTTCTATTATCACGTCTATTAGTTCAACTAACCATGTAGTAGTTGGTTCTAACTGCAATCTCCACGCATGTCTTTAAATTAAATACAAACCCTCATTTCGTGGCAAGATCAAGTCTTTTTATCGTTAAACCTTGCAACGGTTTCAGTTTGAGATTTAATTGCTGCATGAGTTGATGCTTTTTATCTTGCTGTGTGGAAATGGAGAAGTAATACTTCAGTTTTACACGTACTGCGTGGGATGGAGGTAGTGAAACTGAGTTTTTCAACATGTGCTAAGGCTATTTCAACGTTTTTCCTGTAATTTCTGCCAGTTCTTCTCAGCTAATTCACCAAGGATTGGGGTTGCATGCCAAGTCACCCACCAAGGGTCGTGGGAGTGTTAAGTCTCTAATCGTGCTTCGACTTGAGTAATTGGTTTGACAATGGCTACCATGGGTGGAGGAAGCCGACTACCTAACCGACCAAAACGACTCTTCCATGGCTTCTATTAGTCGTTTTTATTCTTTCAACCCGCCACCTTTTACTATTAACATATTTAATAAAACAATAATATATAATAATATATTTGTAATATGGTTTTTTTTTTTTAAATAAAAAGAAAACCTACTTAAAACATTAGGATAAAAATATAAATTAATTTTATATTTATATATATTAAACGTCCGATTTATTTATTTCTATTTGTTAAAAATGTTTTAAAATAAAGATGATATATATATATATATATAATCCTAAATCATATACAAGAATATTTGAATCATAATATTTCAAATTGAAATAAAAATTATCTTAATCACTTTAAAATAAGACAAATTATAAAACAACTATCGAAATCTCATGCATACAAATTCCATATAATTGTAAACACATCAATCATAAATAAAATTATATTTGCATTCTCTTTATCTAGAAACATTAAGTCATCTTAATAAAGAACGTTAAGTCGATAAATTTCATAACTCTAAATAGCAAACTAATTTTCACCTTTATAGACGAAATCAATGTAACGATTACCAATTACTCACATCATTTTGTTTCTATTACAAAATCATACATTGATGAAGTCACAATTGCACAAACAAACTTTTCTACTGTGGTGTGTGAGAGATTCCCTTTTCCATCGAAGTCATTTAGTTAAAAGCATTTCTACCTGATTCTTGTTCTCGCCTTCGACCTCCTTCACCTCATCCTACATTACTTGCACTCAAAAGTTTATCAGTATTGACAAACCCAAAAGAATATTAAATGTCGAATTTCATATCAATTGCAGGAGTAAAAAAACATACTATATTTCCTCACACTAGATTATGAATGATCTAATCTATTTTAAATTTCAAAATCACATTACATCTTTAAATTGCACATTATTAAATAAAACGATTCGTGACATCCTTCCCCTCTTGGAAGAGACATCATCTCGATGTCTTGCCACTCATCAATAATCACAAAACAATAATATCTCATAAAATGTCCGTGATACATCAAATTCAAATAATACTACCAAGAGCACATAGGCTATCCAAGTTTACATCATAAAATTTAAATAATTGTTTCAAAATATCCAAAATTAAGTAGCAGTTATTTTCTAAGAAAGCAAATGAGGAAAATGACGGTTAATCGTCTCAGCATCCTCCCATGTAGCACTATCCTTAGAATATTGGTCCCACTGAACCTTATACTGATTGAAATCTCTGCTACGTAGCTTCACACTACGCTGATCTAGGATTCAGATGGGCTCCACTAGCACCACCCCTGGATCTTGAATCTATAAGGATTGCCAAACAAGAATATGAGATGCATCAACATTGTAAGGTTTCAATAAAGACACATGAAACACATTATGGATTCGAGCTAGAGTAGGGGGTAAAGCTAATCTATAAGCAACTAGATTGATAACCTCCAGTACATCAAAGGGTCCCACATATCTTGGAGCCAATTTTGATGATTTTCCAAACGAGATAGAGCTCTTATGAGGTTTGACTCTCAAAAAGACTTTATCTCCTGCAACGAATTGTCTAAAAGTTATATTTTGGTCTGCATAACTCTTCTATCGGTCAGCTGCTTCCTTCAATCTACTCTTAATCAACACCATCTGCTCATCCATTTCCTTGAGTAAATCTGGACCAATAATGATCCTATCCTCCAGTCTATCCCAGCTGATAGGTGTGCGACATTTTCACCCATAGAGTGCTTCAAAAGGTGCCATACCTAATGATGCATGAAAGGAATTGTTATAAGCAAATTCAACTAAGGGAAAGTACTCCTCCAATTTGTACTGCTGATCCATGCAATACATTCTCAAAAGATCCTCCACTACCTGATTAACCCTTTCTGTTTGGCCGTCAGTCTGAGGATGATATGCTGAGCTAAAATTTAGCCTTGTTCCCAATGCTGCATTCAATGTTGTTCAAAATCTGGAAGTCATCCTAGTATCCCTATCAGATATTATAGTTTCTGGAACTCCATGTAACCGAAAAATTTCTTGCACAAATTTCTTGGCAAGAACAAATGATCCATCTTTTAGATTACCAGGTATAAAATGTGAAACTTTAGTCAACTTGTCCACCACTACTAAGATAGTGTCATGCTTATTCTTACTCATCGGTAATCCTTGGATGAAATCCATACTGATTACTTGCCACTTGTATTCTGGTATAACATGTTGGAATAGAAGTCCTGCTGGATGAACATGTTCAGCTTTTACTCTTTGACATTCCAGACATTGTGCTACATACTCAACCACTTCTTTCCTGAGTTTAGGCCAGAAATACAATGTTTTCAAATCAGCTACCATCTTTGTTATTCCAGGGTGTCCTGAATAAGGTGTATTGTGCATCTCATGTAAGATCAACTTCCTCAACTCTCCCCCTTCTGGTATGTACATTCTTCCTTGGTATCTCAAAATACCCTCTGGTTCTATCTCATATCCATCATAGCGATGGTCTGAAGAGTCTCTTTCCAAGGTTTGTTTAACTCTAAAATAATGTTCATCTTCAGAAAGATGCTGCAACACTTGTTGCTTCAAATTTGTCCTTGTTGTAACCATTGCAGATAGGTGTCTTCTTCTGCTGAAAGCATCAGCTACTCTATTTTCCTTCCCTTGGATATATTCAATACCAAAGTCATACTCATTTAGAAAATCAAGCCACCTTCTCTATCTTGCATTTAGGTTAGGTTGTGTAAAAATATACTTCAATCCTAAATGATCTGTTTTAAGCTCAAAAGGCTTCCCTAAAAGGTAATGCCTCCACATTTGTAATCCATGCACAATAGCTAGTAGTTCTAAATCATGCAGAGCATAATTCATCTCATATTGCTTTAGCTTTCATGATTCATATGCAACCACCTTTCCTTCTTGCATCAATACTGCTCCCACGCCTTCACCCTAGGCATCTGTAATTACTACAAAATGTCTGTTGGAATCTAGTATTGTTAATACTAGTGTTGTTATCAATTTTTGCTTCAGGAGTTGAAATGATTCCTCACACTTCTCAGTCCATTCAAACCTTTTTTCCTTTTTCTGAAGTGAGGTAATTGGTGCCGCTATCTTGGAAAACCCTTCCACACATTTTCTATAATATCCAGCAAGTCCCATAAAACTTTGAACTTCTGAAACATTCTAGGGTGTTGGCCAATCTACTATTGCTTCTATCTTTGCAGGATCAACTAAAATTCCTTCGGCGGATATGACATGACCTAAGTATTGCACCTTTTCCTGAAAGAAGGCACACTTAGAGAATTTCCCATAAAGTTTACGATCTCTCAATCATTGCAGAACTATCCTTAGGTGCTTCTTATGTTCTTCTTCATTCTTAGAATAGATCAATATGTCATCAATGAAGATTAAAACAAAGTCATCCAAGTATTCTCTAAAAATACTATTCATGAGGTTCATGAATGCTGCTGGGGCATTAGTTAAACCAAATGGTACAACTGTGAATTCATAGTGCCCATACCTTGTTCAGAATGCAGTCTTAGGAATGTCTTCATCTTTAATCCTTAACTAATGATATCCGAATCGAAGATCAATCTTGGAGAATACAGATGCACCTTTCATTTGATAAAATAATTCATCTATCCTTGGTAGAGGATATCTATTTTTGATGGTTACTTTGTTCAACATCCTATAGTCAATGCATAACCTCAAAGTACCATCTTTCTTCTTTACAAAGATCACTAGTGCACCCCACGGGGATACGCTTGGTCTAATAAAACCTTGCCTAAGCAATTCATGCAATTGAGCCTTAAGCTCATATAGTTCTATTGTTGTCATTCTATATGGAGCCTTAGATTGCGGCTCCATTCCAGGTAAGAGTTCTATAGAAAAAATGAACTCTCTCTTAGGTGGTAACTTGGTAAGATCTTCTGGAAAGACATCTAGAAATTCTACAAGAACAGGATAATCTGTAGGACTTTTCTCTACATTATTCAAATCATTAACCATGATGGCAATGATGGAACATCCTTTTCTTTGGGCCTTCTTGAGTTGCATTGCCAAAATGTATCTCAATTCAAGAGGATTTTGAGACCTGAAAATTTCAACGGAATTCCCAAAATCATCCATGCAACTAATGACCTTATCTTCACAGTTCACTATGGCTTTATGTTCAGTCAACCAATTAATACCTAAGATCACATCATATGATCCTAGTGGTGCAACATAAAGGTTAACTTGGGTTTGGAAACTAGGAAGTTCTAATTCACTGCAAAATAGACAAGTATCTACCCTCTTTTCTGCTCGATTTCCATACTGAACCATCCATGAATTTGAAATATAACCAGGTTTAACAGATATTCTAGAAACTACTTGTGGATCAATAAAACATTCAATAGCTCTCGTATCTATTAAAATAGAAACTGTTTGTCCAAAGATCTTACCCGTAATCTGGATAGGTGCGGCTTGGAAATCAGCTTGACGATTGTCGACAACAACATGAATCTGATGTTGAGGGGCTCCTTGCTGATATGCTCCTCTCTGTGTTGGGGTACGTTGTGGACAATTGGAGGTGTAATGACTCCCTCCACAATTATAACACCCATCCCTAGGACCAGGATGGCCACCTGACCTTCCTCTGTCCATATTCTATCGAGCATTGGTGTTATTGTTTGCTTTCTTATTTCCATCCTGATTCGCTCTTCCTTTTTCCTAGGTGTTGGTTCCCCTCTTAAGATTTCTTATCTGCCGATTGTTTCCATTGTGGTTCCTTTGGAAATTTCTATTCCCAAAATTTGGTCGGTTGTTCTCATTCTTTCGGAGTTTCCCCAACTGCTGTAACTTCTGCTCTTGCTTAGTCGCCTGTTCAAATACCTCCACCATAGTTAATGGATTATGGATATCCACCTTCACTCCTATATGGGTTCTTAAACCCAAAATGAACTTCCGAATGCGAAACCTTTCATCCATTTGGTATTGCGGAACATACTTAAGGAGATTAGTAAATTTCTCCCAATACTGTGTTACCGACATGCTACCTTGAGTAAGGTTTTGAAATTCTGTCATCTTCTTGTCGAAGAATAACTGTGGAAGCCACCTTTTCTTGAAGGATTGTAAAAACAAATCCCAACTGATCTCTCTTGGTTGTAGTTTCCTTTCTGACTTTTCATTGTCCCACCAAGTAGTAGCTTCACCAGACAATTGATAAGTAGCCCAAACTACCTTGGTTTCATTTGACATGTTGCGGAGACCAAAATATTTCTCCATTTCAACTACCCATGCCTCTGCACCATCGCCAATTGTTTTTCCATCAAACTTTGGCGGGGCTATCCTTTTTAAATCCTTTGCCAGCTCTTCTTCTATTCTGGCTTGGTTAGCGGGTTGCTCCTCAACCCTTGGGGCTTCCTATCAGACTTCTCCAACCCTTCGAACCTCTTGTTTGAGATCATTCATCCTTGCACTTTGCTGATTGAGCAGATCAAGAATTTGATCTAACCTTTCGTTCCCATTACTTGACCCCGCCCTTGTGGTTCTTGAGGCCATTTCTATTTATTAATTCTGCAACAGGGAGATGTTGATAATTCTTAGCGATAAGAGACATATTTGCAATGTTACATCTTTCGTAACTTTTATAATATTCCCTAACTTATGGCTTTATAAAACAACTAGAGAGTTTTAATACCCCTATTGAATATTTAAGGAAAACAATATAAATTTAAAATATAACAATATCAAATAATTTCACTCTACTTCATTCCCATTAACAATATAAGCTAGGTTCAAAGTATATATAGATATCATTAAGAAATACACAATTTTTAACTCAAAATACAAAAAAAAACATCTTTATTTGATAATAGAAGAGAATACATCTTTATTTTATAGTAGAAGGGATTATATCCTTATTCGGTAATAGAAGGAAAGACATTTTTATTGAAGTGTTGTAACAAGTTACATCACTCATCAAGAGGAGTTAGGGGAGTGGATTCTTTCGACTCATTAGGACTTAATGGGGTATATCCTTCCGATTCAGTCTCACTTAAAGGAGTATACTCCTTAGATTCTTCAGAACTGATCACTATTGGCCTGATAGGTGAATATTCCAACTCAAGCTCTTTTTCTTTTTCAGGGATATTCTTCTCAGTATGACATTCGGTAGGGTCCTTTCCTATTACAACACTCTCTTCTGGGACTGGTTTTGCTTCAAAAGGGGCATCATCCAAAATTGGCTTGATAGGTGATTGAGGATCCTTTTTAACCCTCAGGTAATGGGCATACCCTGCTACTGACTTTTGGGCTGTCTGCTTGGTACGAACCATTTCTGTAAAACATAAAGCTATTAATTTCCAGATTTATCTTAGCGAAGTGACTCATATAGGTCCTAGTGTTATAAACCTAGGCTCTGATACCAAAATGTAAAGACGTCAATCTAGGATCTAAACCTAAACTACTCTTTATTCATAAATAAACTTAAATTTCAATCTCTAAGCATATTTTATACAAGATATAAACAAACATCAAATATGGATATAAAAGCATTCATAGATATATCATTATAATGCACATGAATAATAAAATTTCATACTAAGAAGTTCTTATTTCCCACTTAGGCTTCCAAATTGCCTTAAGAATATACAAGAAGATGCATCCATCGATATTTAGTCTGAGTCGCTTCCTTCTGTCTTTTGAACGCAGACGAGAACAAGAATCAGGCACTTTTCCGCCCAACCTTGAAGCTTACGCTTCCCCGGAATTCTTGGTCAATCAAGAATACCCGACCCTGCACAAATTGGTTTAACCAAAGAATTTGAAGCAAGAGGGAATCTGGTGCATGCCTAGATAATATATGCATTTTCATTTTTCTACTTCATTCTAAGAAACAAGCATTCACTATCATACTAGGATGTGGTAGAGAGCATAAATAAGGAATTTCCATCATTTTCTATGGATAATTCAAACAATAACTCAGTTGAGTATATGCCATGCACAACAAAATAATAGTTGGAAAAAACAACTATTCTCCCTAAAAACGTCCACATTCGGCACCCATCCCGAAAGGTAAATTTTCTAACTCAAGCTTAACCCTAGCTTGATTCCCTCAAACACAAATTCCATTGAGAATACAATCTTTCTTTTAAAATAAAAAAATAGAGATATCATTTTTCCTTACTAATCATTACTTGTCTAATATATCTATCAAAGACAATCTTTCATATTTTGGAAACGATAGACTTTTATAAGCAATAATCTTAAAATCACTCTTTCGACTAAATAAGGTACATACAAAAGAAGGTGTTACATGTATGAAATTAATCTCATATATAACCAAAAGTACGCAAACACATTCTTAAGATAGAATTAGAACTAATTATTTTTGTGCAAAATACGATATTAACAACATCTTTTCTCTAAATTCTTTTCTTCTATTCCACAAAGGTTTACAAAACATTTCAAATAAAATAATAATAATTGCTACCCCTTTGGGCGTACATACCTATTATCTAAACTTCCATTTCTACACATTTTATACCAAATATAACAAATACAATAAACATAAACAAATAATTCTAACCTCTTGAAAACTTAGAGTGGTTTGTAAGATTTTGACCTTGACGTTCTTCCGTCAAATGATTCCACGCCTTGATTGCAAGTCTCTCTCTCTCTCCAACTATTCTTATCTCTATATCAAACTATCTCTATCGCTCAATCTCTACGATAATATCCAAATAGCTTATACTCTCTTCTATATTAACCTTCCCTTCAAGAAATTATCTCTCTTCTCTCCTTGTGAGAAAGAATGAATGAATGTGTGTGTTTATACTTCTATTTATTCTAATCCCCAGTTACATTTTCTGCTATCCTTTGGGCCTTTATTTACTGTTACCATTATTTCTATTGTCACGTCTATTAGTTCAACTAACCATGTAGTAGTTGGTTCTAACTGTAATCTCCACGCATGTCTTTAAATTAAATACAAACCCTCGTTTCGTGGCAAGATCAAGTCTTTTTATCGTTAAACCTTGCAACGGTTTCAGTTTGAGCTTTAATTGCTACATGAGTTGATGCTTTTTATCTGGTTGCATAGAAATGGAGAAGTAATACTTCAGTTTTACATGTGCTGCGTGGGATGGAGGTAGTGAAACTGAGTTTTTCAACATGTGCTAAGGCTATTTCAACATTTTTCCTATTATTTCTGCCAGTTCTTCTCAACTAATTCACCGAGGATTGGGGTTGCATGCCAAGTCACCCACCAAGGGTCGTGGGAGTGTTAAGTCTCTAATCGTGCTTCGACCTGAGTAATTGGTTTGACAATGGCTACCGTGGGTGGAGGAAGCCGACTACCTAACCGACCAAAATGACTCTTCCATGGCTTCTATTAGTTGTTTTTATTCTTTCAACCCGCCACCTTTTACTATTAACATATTTAATAAAACAAAAATATATAATAATATATTTGTAATATGGTTTTTTTTAAAAAAAAAAAAAGAAAACCTACTTAAAACATTAGGATACAAATATAAATTAATTTTATATTTATATATATTAAACGTTCGATTTATTTATTTCTATTTGTAAAAAATGTTTTAAAATAAAAATGATATATATATATATATATATATATATATATATATATATATATATATATATATATATATATATATATATATATATATATATATATATATATATATATATATATATATATATATATATATATATATATATATATATATATATATATATATATAATCCTAAATCATATACAAGAATATTTGAATCATAATATTTCAAATTGAAATAAAAATTATCTTAATCAGTTTCAAATAAGACAAATTATAAAACAATTATCGAAGTTTCATGCATACAAATTCCATATAATTGTAAACACATCAATCATAAATAAAATTATATTTGCATTCTCTTTTTCTAGAAACATTAAGTCATCTTAATAAAGAATGTTAAGTCGATAAATTTCATAACTCTAAATAGCAAACTAATTTTCACCTTTATAGACGAAATCAATGTAACGATTACCAATTACTCACATCATTTTGTCTCTATTACAAAATCATACATTGATGAAGTCACAATTGCACGAACAAACTTTTCTACTGTGGTGTGTGAGAGATTCCCTTTTCCATCGAAGTCATTTAGTTAAAAGCAATTCTACGTGTTTCGTGTTCTCGCCTTCAACCTCCTTCACCTCATCCTGCATTACTTGCACTCAAAAGTTTATCAGTATTGACAAACCCAAAAGAATATTAAATGTCAAATTTCATATCAATTGCAGGAGTAAAACAACATACTATATTTCCTCACACTAGATTATGAATGATCTAATCTATTTTAAATTTCAAAATCACATTACATCTTTAAATTGCATATTAATAAATAAAATGATTTGTGACATAGTTAGACCCTTGTTTCAATGTTTTTACCTCCATAGATAGCTAGATTAAAGATTGAATAGACATGTAATAGAAATGATCCTCATTGTGGAGGAATACCCTATTACTAGAGATGAAATGTCAATAGATAAAGTATAAAGACAACTAGATAAATATAAGATCAATGCATGAGATTAAAGATGAGTAAGAGAGCATTATACAACTATGACTTCTCTCTTGAGACAATAGATGTGATTGTAGATTGAGAGAAGTGTTGAGTACTACAAGAGTGTGGAGAAAATCTATAGAGCTTCGTTGTTTGTGTGTGTGAGAGAGATAGCGAATCAAAATGACTAAAGAGACAAAATGAGGGAGAAATTATAGTTTTGTTGCTTGGAATGGTTGGGAATAGCCATTTTAGATGTGCTTGTGTGAAGGAGAATGTGTCATAAAAGCTATGATATAGAATATGCTCATTTGAATCCCAAAATATTTTCGGGATGTTTGTATGCCATGGATCCCGTGTAGCCAAATTCATCCGAAATTCAAACCACAGGCTGCTAATGCTCATCTTTACAATTCATGAAGTCAGAATTGTGAAATCTTGATCGTGTATTTTATCATAAATGTGCCAAGTGCAAAGCGTAAGTGTCATAAATGCACATGGTGCAATTTGCAATGCTACAAAACTCAAAGATAATATCGAGAGAATCAACATAGAAATAGTAAAAGGTAATGAAATTATACAAAGGATATTAAAAAATATATGATTTTTAAAAGACACAAAATGAATGGAGAAATTAGAAAGATAGTTCTAAAAGAGGAAAAATCTATCACATGTTATATAATTATGGAGAAGGTCATTAAAGTGATCAATTTCTTAGGAAATCACATATAAGAGGAAAAATGTTTTTTTATCAAAAAAGACAATCAACTTTTTCTCAAAAAAAGTGCAATCATAATATATTGATAGACTCTCTAGCTACCCAAATAAATTCAATTAACACATGGTATATTGATTTAGGATCCAACCAACATATAGATTACAATAAAAACTTCTTAAGTTCTTTAGAACAAGTGAAAGGTGGAAGGAAATTTCTTGGGAAGCTAGTGTTAGTGTGAATAAGGATATATTAGAACGAGTTCTAAGTTAGTACCTATTCACACATGTTAAGTTTACTTAGGATAGCTTAGTTGTCGCATAGAACTTTCATTTAATATTGTTCATGTTAGCTATCTTAGGTGTTATTCTAGATAGAGATAAGTCACACCTCATTAATTAATATTAGTTTCATAATGCATCATGCATTTAATTTTGTATCAAGGTTAGTTGTAACTACCTCATCATCTCTTGCCTATATAAGCAAGGTTCATTTGTACATTGTATCATTAATTCTTATTAATTTATCTCAAGCATCTCATTTTGATCTCCATTGTTCATTCTTGCTCATGTTGCATCATTCTTTTGTAGTTGATTTGTTTCTTGATTGATCCCTTATAGTATGGCCGGCTTCATGATGGACTCTTAATCTTTCCAACATGGTATCATGCCTTTGTCCATACAAATTTGGTTGCGTATCATAGAGAATTGAGCATTTGATAGAAATTTGTTATTCATCCCTCCTACAGTCTAGCTCATAGATAACATCATTTCGATGTTAAAATTTCCTTGAATTTTTAGAAATCGTCTCCGTTTGGGATGCCCTTATACATACGGCGACAAATTTATTCAGTTTTTTAGCTTGTTTGCAGCAGTGACAATACTACAAGCTACTTATTATTGAACAGTGATATATATTCTCTCCTTTCTAACTGATATCATTTGGTTGCGTATCATCATTGACTCCATCGCAAACATCATACTTTGCAGCCAGCCTTTTATTTTGTCAAAGCTTTATTTTGTATTTGTTGTCAAGTTCAAATGTTTGTCCAAGGCGATTATCATTACCCGAGGACTTTGGAGTGATCTCTATTAATACCCGCTTTCAGCTATAACAGTATTACATTATTGGCAACGCTACTTTGGTTTCGAGTTCATTTCTTGGCAACCAATATATATTTGCAGCGATATCAAGGATATTAATTAGCATCGTATTTTCAAAACGTGGTGGAACTTTATATTCCTTAACATTGCCATATATCAAAGTTGTGTGCCGTGTTATATTTTGTTACTTGCTTGTGGCATGGTGTTCTCTTTGAGAGCCAACTTCACAAGCAACAGCATTGAGCTCTCATTTTTACCCATGTTCCAACTCATTATTGGACGTATGACAACTATTAGAGCCATTTTTTTATTGGTATGTGGCATTTACATTGGAGCGATATATAAACTAGCGACCCACATGTAAACTCTAGCGCATGTGGTTTTTCATGTTTCTAGCCATGTTCAATTTGAGTGCTAGGTCTTGGCTGCATAGCTATTGACAGTGGTTGGCAACGACTACATACCTTTTTGACCTGCGATCCACTTGCAATTGATCTACATTATAACTGATTTGGTACAATAATTCTCTTTTCTACGTAGCAAGGAGACACATATTTTGTTTGAAGTTTCTTCATCTTCATTAACTGCGACACTATTCTTCCTTGACTCTGTGCACTTTTGTGGCTACGAGATATTGCCTGTTACTTGCAAGTTGCGACACTATTCTTCCTTGACTCTGTGCACTTTTGTGGCTACGAGATATTGCCTGTTACTTGCAAGTTGAGATATCATTTTATTGGCTATGTACATTCTAAGGCTGAGATAGTATTGGTTTTTAGTTGCAACAACATTGTTATTTGACTAAGCATTTTGTTTTGGACCTGATATTATCTCTCTGAAGGCTGTGATTTCATTGCATAGTGAAGTGCTTGTAATGACTTCCTAAAAGGTGAAGATATTTGTTACAAGTGACTCCCAACATCGATCAATTGTCATCCACCTTACTTGCAAGCCCCACCTATTAGCCATTCTTGTTAATCAGGTGCCTTGTTTCAACTTCATAAGCTATATTTCATATTTTTCCTTGTTGTTTTGGTAAATTTGGTGTTTGAGAATTGTAAAATTATCTATTTTAGAGGTTGTCTCTTGCATATTTATCTTTTGTGTTCTTTGGTATATCATGTCAGACCTTAGGATTGAATTGCTCACTCCACACAACTATCTGACATGGAAGATCAAGATGTCACAATTGTTGCAATCTTAAGGTCTTTGGAAAATGTTAGATGCTAAACAACTTGAATTCACTAAGGCATTTGAGTAGTTTGTTCATAGGAACAAAATGGATGAGGTGAAAGGACTCATAGGTCTTCACGTGTCAGAGAATTTGTTGTTTCATATTGCTGAGTATACCACACCTAAAAAGATGTGGGATAAGCTTAAAGAGTTGTATGGTAAGATCTATTAGTTCAAGATCCTATAGCTTGAAGCCAATCTCACTTCTCTCTCTCTAGATGTAATTCCCACTATTCAAGATTTCCTTGCATAGTTCAAGTTGATTTTGTCACAGTTGAAAGGCTATGGTCATATTAAAGAAGATAGGGAGTGTATTTTCTTGGTCCTATCTAAGATTCAAGGTCCATTTCAAGTGTTTTCATCTATATTCTATTCTACTATAGATGTTGTGGGAAAATATTATAAGATGCCTCCTTTTGAGGAGGTTTGTGATTGATTGAATAGGTAGTAGGCCAATTTGACTCAAATGGATGTTATTCCTAAGAGTTATGTTTTGATGGTTCAATCTTCAAAGGGACGGGGTAAGAACATGAACAAGACCAAGGCAAAATCTGGTGACACTTCCTTTCCCTCTTCCAAAGAGGTGAATTCTAAGAAGGAGGGATCCAATTGTTCTTTTTGTAAGAAATTCGGGCATAATGATCAAATTTACAATAAGAATGACAAACCCTTGTATGGATTTTGTAAGAAAGTTGAACATGATGAAAAAAATTGTTATAAGAAAGAAAATCATGAGTTGAGACAATTACTCAAGGTCCATAATATTTCCATTCCTTCATCTAGTTCACCTTCTACCAAATATGAGGATAGTTCTCCAAATCACAAAGGAAAGGGTCATGGCTTTATTACCACTCAAGCACCTCAGGACATTGGATGGATTATTGATTCTAGAGCTTCAGTTCACATCACCCGTTTGGTTGATGTCATGGTTCTAGGTTCTCTTAGAGAGCCCTCTTGTGATAGACCCTTGATTGCAAATAATAATTTTGTTCATGTTGCTATAGTAGGTGATATTGACTTGGGTGATGGATCAATAGATAATGTTCATTATTTTTTTGAGATAGCCCATAATCTACTATCCATTTATCAGATTACAAAAGTTGACGACAATGTTGAGTTTGTAGTAAATTTAGTGTTCATTCATGGTGACAAAGATGATGTTGTTGCAAAGTGTAGGGTTGATCATGAATCCATGGATTTTTCATTGATGAGACTTCTTCCTTCTCATTTCATCATGGATGCAGAGTTTCTTCTACATTCACCATTGCATTTCCTTCTTCCCAAGGGGATACCTGATATTTGTTGCCATTAGATTCTTTTTTGGCCTCAAATATACTTTGGTGGCTTTGATGATACTTCATTATGGGGGCAATGTTGTCTCTATACTTCCCTTCATTGGAGGGGTGACTGTATTATTTTCTTGTGATGGATGTAGTTCTTGGGGGGTATTGACATGAGACCTCCATACATCACATGATCTATCACTTGTACATATTTTTCATCTCTCTTTTTTGGAGAGAAGTTTTGTCCCACAGGGTTTTTGACTTTTCTTTGTTTGTTAAAAATAAGTTGCATAATTATTTGTGCATGGGTACTTAACATGGCTTAGTTGTTGGGACCCATATAATGCATATTCATATTAATCTTGCATCATTTGTGCATAATAATTTTTTCTCTAAGTTAAACTTAAGGGGGGTGTTAAGTTGTTGGGACCCATATATTGCATATTCATATTAATCTTGCATCATTTGTGCATAATAATTTTTCTCTCTAAGTTACACTTAAAGGGGGTGTTGGTGTGAATAGTCTATTCACTTTTATTAAGTTTACTTAGGATAGCTTAGTTGTCACATGGAACTCTCATTTGATATTGTTCATGTTAGTTATCTTAGGTGTCATTCTAGATAGAGATGAGTCATAGCTCACAATTTAATATTAGTTTCATCAAGAATAAACATTAATTTTTTATCAAGGTTAGTTGTAACTACCTCATCATCTCTTGCCTATATAAGAAAGGTTCATTTGTACATTGTATCATCAATTCATATCAATTCATCTCAAGCATTTCATTTCAATCTCGATTGTTTATTCTTTCTCATTTTGCAACATTCTCTTATGGTTGGTTTGTTTCTTGGTCAATCCCTTGAAGTGTGGATAGCTTCATGATGGGCTCTTAATCTTTCCAATAGATGGGGAGGGCATAATTAACAAGATAGGGAGTGGGTTTATTGCAATGAGTGACAAGAGACAACCTTTGATCATATGATTATATGATAAACACCAAAAATAGGTGCTAGGAAAATTTAGATAAATAACATAGTGTGTGGGTGTATAATTTTCCAACTATGTATCTCAAATAAATTATCCAAGTCCTTGGAGAGATCAATTTTGAGATAAATATGCTTTTGCAAATCAATTGAGAAAAAAAGTTGGCTTGACACAAATGATATTTCCTAGCAAGACTATTATTTTGGATAAAAATTATAGCATGAGAAAAGGCGATCCAATAAACTCCATCCAAACATAGACACAAAGAGCTCTCTCCTTTGAAATGACAAAGTCTCATGTCTAGAGTGTGAAAATGAGAAATGGTATTAAAATAAACTGGGGGCCATGTTTGAAAATGACCTTGTCACTAGTCTTAATGAAGAAAAAAATAGAAATCCCTTCACAAAGTTGTAGACAACACAAAGGTGAACCCCATTTATTGGTCACTCTTTATTGTAGAATATTTTTAGGGGGAATACATGACTCAACACAATAACAAATTAAGGTAAAATTATCAAGCCAACAAAAAACATGATCATATTATGGAATGAGAAGAACACATCTAGAATTTTTTTAGAAGACATACCTCATGAAAGACTTTGGAGACAAACTCTTTAAATTGCTTTGATAGTTGACACATTCTAATGTGCTGTCAAATCAACACCAACACGAACTTCTGAATTGGTGAAGTTTGAGGCTATTAAAGATTAACAATGTAACAAACAAATAAGACCTTACAATAGACATACAAAATATTCCAGACTCTTAACATGAAGAATGACATAATACAAAAAATAGTACAGACAAAGCTAAAACCTGAACCTTAAGAGATGCTCCAGCCCTTAATTACGTTTCTCAAATATTTATGTAATTTCATATGAAAATATAGAAAACGTACAATAAGATTAGAAGTAGGCATTTTGTTTTTGTAGGTGCAAACATTGATAAAAAACCTACACACATGTATTATTTCTTTCATTGTTGGCAGCAAGCTGTTGTAATGAGTTTACTCTTTTGTCATTATTATTGATTTAGTTCATCGCAACAATATGATATTTTTGTTGTTGCTGTTATCTGCTATAAATTATATCTTTTATTGAACTATGCAATCTTCTTTTTCTTTTTCCATAAAAAAAAAAACAAATCATATGATGCTGTAGCGAAAAAAAAAAAAAAAAATAACAACAGCTCAAATCTGTGTGAAGATGTCAAATCAACGTAGAAAATTCTTTTTGAAACTGAAGAACCACTCCATAAGTGGCTATTTACTTTATCTATTGTGGATATTATTCCTCTGAATTAACGTCCACTGTCTTGAATGGCAAAACAAAAGAGCTAAATGCTTTTGCCGACATGGACACAGCAAACATAATACGGAATGTAATTATATTAATTTTTCATCCACTTGGAAATGTTCTTACTGCACACAAATTGGGGTTGGTGGGAAAAGCATAATAAGTCTTTCCTCTTGTGGGAAATTAATCATGCCATCATCTATCCTAAATTCTCTCAGCCTGCTTGACTATCTATTTATGAAAATTGAGAACTTTGTTTGATCTGGGTGTGATAAGTTTTGCATAGATTATTAGTATGTAGATTTGATATTTTTAAAATATTTTTAATAAAAATTAATATCAATGAATATTATAAATGAAGTTTTTTATTTTCTATGCAAAATAATACATGATTAAAAATATAAAATCTGTAAATCATAATGGATTTTTACACAATTTTTACTGGTTGATCTTCTTAATCTACTTTCTTAATGATGTAAAAATACCAAAAAATCCCGTGAAAAATAATTGTATTATGCAAATTTGTATTTTTGATGGAAGACTGTTTTGTATGGAAAATAGCCATTACCATTATATTTGCATCATCTATTATATTTAAATTAATAAAAAATTACTTTCATGAATTCAAATTTTATATAAACTTCATAGTTTTACATTGATTCAGATGTCTTGACAACATGATAGCATTTTTGACTGTAAACATTTGTGACTGTAAATAATTGATATATTGAAAATTTTTTAGGAAAAAATCCATTACTGTTCAAGTCTCGTTGAATAAAAGAATTTGAAAAAGATATGAGCTGCTGAGAATGGCATTCAACTTTGAGTTCTGTGATCCCCAATACTGTGTGGGCAATCTCTTCACAGATTTTTTATTAATGTTTTTGGCTTCCTATAAATACCCATGCAACCATCTAATTCAAGCATTGCAGCGAAGATTGAGAGAAAAAAATACTCATTCCTTTCAGAAGCCGCACTTTGGCACGATCCAATGAGCATGATTTTCACTAGTTGATATAAATGCCATTGCACCGTGCCAAGCTGCGTGCAACTGAAAGTGGTTTGCAACGTGTTTAGTTTTTTCTCAAATAGGATGGTTGGGATCTCTCTGTCTTTTACTGGATCCGAGGAAATGCAACGTTTGAACTGAGCATAACCAGCACATATTTTCTAGATGAAAAGTGGTAAAAATCCTTGACTTAAATGAACTAACACGTACATCAGATGGTTTTGGATTATACCGTATATGTTCTATTTTTCTCGTTTCTAAGAGCTCTATTAAATCCCCATGAAAGTTATTACCTTTTAATGGAGAATACAATGCTCATTTCTTCCCTGCTATTTTTATGGAAGTTTTTTTTCGGCAAATATTCATTGGTCTCATTGACATCTATATTCCCACTTTATTAAAATGCAGATTGCATTCTGAGATTTACAGACTCATTTTACCATGTGTAAGAAGATGGAGCTCCTAGTTTTTGGTATTTAGTATTAACAGAGAGCCAAGGCACTATATCACTATCCTTAACGCATGCAGATCATAATTACAGATTTAAATTTAAAGGTAGTGAGTAATCTATGATGATTAAATAATACTCAATTTAATAGTTGAAGATAAATTTTGATCAATAAATAGTAATTGGTAAGTGAAAGGAGTGAGATTGTTATTTTGAGATGGAAAAACCTTATGTCTAAGGGGTGAAAATGAATAAAGACATATAGACAACTGAGGGGACACAATCTTGGTCACTCATTTTTTAAGTGTATTTTTATAGAGAATGTTCTCAACAAAATAATTAATTAAGATAAAAAAATTTGAAGTCAAATGAAAGAGAACCATATCTAGAGGTATTTTAGAAGACATATATATGTGAAAAGATTTTACAAACAAACTTCCTAATTTACTTTAATGGTGAAACTATCTTCATGTGCTATCAAAACTTCAACACCATTAATATCAACAACTTGATTAATGAATTTGGAGATTATATAAAAAAAAACAATAACACCCATAATCATAAACATCAAAGAGAACTTGCAATAAAACTTAAAACACCAATATGAACAACTTGATTAATGAATTTGGAGATTATAAAAAAACAATAACATTCATAATTATAAACAGCAAAAAGAACTTGCAATAAATATAAAAAATAATAAATATAAAAAATAATACACAGCCTTCAAAATAAAAAGAAAGCTAAAACCTAAACCCTAACATATCCTCAACCCTCGTAATTTGATTTTTCAAATATCAATGTAATTTCATATAATTCTGGAAAATATCAAGAATGTTAAAGTCAAATTAGAAGTGAGTATTTTGTATTTTAGTTTGTAACATAACAAGTCATACCTATATGGTGCCCAGGAAGAAAAAGTTACAGAGGGGTACAGGCACAAATATTAAATGATGTCAAATCAAAGCATACGTAATTCTTCTTTTCGAAACTGAAGAGTCCTGCCGTCGCTCGCTATTTACTTCATAGTTGAAGAGAGTGGAATTAAAAATCCTCACTTCAATGACAGAACAAATGAGAGAAATGGGATACCCACGTTATTTTCTCTCTCGTCCCAATGAATGACAGCTCCCCAATGAATGTGCCCTACCGACATGGAGACACCAAATATAATACAGAATGTTATTAATTTAACTTTTTCATCCACTTGAAAACGTACTTGCTGCGCACAAATTTCCAAATGGGACTTGTGTGGGAAAAGCATAATGTCTACATACGCTTCATAATATTTCAGATGTCTCAAACAATCCATGGTTTAAACGTTAATAACTAGCGGTTGCGCGCTTTATTTGCGTGCAACGGGAAGCCGATAGGTGGTCAAGCATGCAAGAACAAGGGCATGGGGCAGCGATTTGGTAACACACAACAAAAAGCTTCTGAACTTGATGAAAACAAAATATAGAATAACAATTAGCATTAACAAAACATTTTTAAAAAATGAACATAGATATCAATTGTCAATTGCAATTATTGTATATTTATTGACAAAATAACATTGATAAAAAAATGTCGAACAGTAAAAAGCATCATCCACAATTAGATGGTTTCTGAATAGGTAAGCACTATAGTTGTACAACTGAGAGTTAGATTTGTTAGTCTTTAAAATTCATATGCCGTTGAAAATGGATGAACAGTGTGATCTACAAAGAGATTTGTTAAATTGACATAATATTTGGAAAGAGTAATTAGTTGTCAAGATCTAGTAGCATATGGTTGAACATTTAAGCAAAACATATCTAGAGAGTTATATTTTGGCATATATATAAGAAATCATAAATAAATATCATATTTCTAAATTGTATGCATATTAATCAATAGTGAGCACTCATAAACAAGATTTGGCCAACAAAAATGATGAATTGTGCTTCAACAGCAATGGTTTTTAATGAGATCTTCAAACTACAGTACCAACATCAGTGGGATTTTGTACGTACATATTTCATAAACATTGAGATTTAGTGACTTACTGTCACCAATATTTCTGCTATATCTCAAAATTTAGTTCATTGTTGAGAAGATAGCAGTCAAATTTCAAGTATGTACATCTTCCCTCCTTAATATAGATTCAGACGATATGCATAGAAAGTATTAGTGCACAATAGTTTTATGAGAACATGGTTTGCTCTTGGTGATTGTAATCACTTGATGGATTTATTGGAAAAAATTTCAAACAGTACAATTGCTATTGATTGCTGGTAGACTACAAAAATCTAAACGTTATAACTTGTTTGTTTATAGCAAAGCTTGTAATGTCTATTTGGCATGCATAAGCCAAGCAATGTTGAGAATTCCAAAGAATTACCCATTGTAAATGGACAGATTTTGTAATCTATTTGTTTGAAAAAATGGTTTGGGTTATAAGCATCTCAATTTGTTTGGTTAGACCTTTTTTAAAGAAATCTTGGTTGTGGTTTGATTGTGAGAATGATGACTTTCAATGAGTGTGAGGCCAACACATTTTCTAGAACCCAACAAATACAATTTGCTTGAATATTTTGGAAATTGTGATTCAAAATGCCATTGAATAGTTGGATTTGGTAACATTGGAATCCTTTCGCCCAATTGCTGATCTGTTATCTTAATCTCGATGAATAGTTTCATCAACGTAAATTTCATTCCTTATCTACCAAATTAGGTGTCAACTGAAAAGCTTTGTTATGCTTCAGCCAATCACTCAACACAATGCTAAAGTTTGAAAATGTAAAAGGAGCCCATAGCGTGAAAACTTGTGAAGTAAACATAAGTTGTTGTTCAGGTTAGAAGAAATTAGTGACAAATGTGTGGAAAGGAAAGAAATAAAATATTGTTTGAAATAGAAACAGACCAAAGGAATATAGCTACCTAGCAGGGAAATGATCTCCAATGTTGATGGGAGAAATACAGAAAGTCATGACAGAGGTAAAATAAAAACAGTGCTGGTAAAAAAATCAGTGAAAGAGAGAAGTGTATTAGACAATCCCTAATTAATAAGGGTTTGGTACACCCTTAAAAAAAGGGGTTTCCATCATTACATGTTATCTACAAGTGATCTTTAAGAGTACTATTGGTGATACTTGACAAATCCTAAACATACACAACAACATTTAGCAAAGCCTAAAAAAGCACAATTTTGCATGATGATAGAGATTGTAAGGTTGTGCAACTATAATATAATTATCAAGGGTCTTTGTGTCAGGAAATAATCAGAATTGGTTCTCAAATTGAAACACAAAATGTCCACACAAAGTTTTCTATGAGATAGGGTTATATTTGTATCTTTGTTGCACAGTTCATGTGACAAGAATAGACTAAGCAACATGAATAACTCTATGTAAAAAAAAACATAAATTTTTCTTTAAAGGAATTTCTTGTATACAATAACAAATAAAAATAGAAAACTAAATAACTAATTCAACATCACCAAAATTTACAAAAGAAAATAAAAACAAATGCAGAAAGAAAATGGTATAAATGATTTCATACTTTTTACATTTGAGAAAGGCATGGGGATTTTATGCAAGATTAACGAATAAGTTAGATACTTGTATTCTTTGTTGTTGTGCATCTATTTTTTGGTTGTAGGGTTTAGGTGAAAATAGAACTACCTAGAACCTGTCATATATTTTGATGTCATATATTTCATTTATATTATATTTTTTTTTGTTTTTAATATATTTTATTTATATTATATTTAATATAAAATGAATAAACATAAATATTAAATATTGAGATATAATATATCTTTATATAATGTAATATAATATTAAATTGAATATTAACCTGTCGTATATTTTGATGTCATATATTTCGTTTATATTATATTTTTTTTTGTTTTTAATATATTTTATTTATATTATATTTAATATAAAATGAATAAACATAAATATTAAATATTGAGATATAATATATCTTTATATAATGTTATATAATATAAAATTGAATATTTAATATATTTTTTTATATATTTAATTTTATATATTAAATTTTAAATTATATTATATAATTCATAAATAACTATATATTCTCCATTTAATTATGTATTATAATTTAAATTATATTTTTTCTATACTTTATACTATAATTAACTTTGTACACTTATATTTCAAAATTCAAAAGTGCATAAAGTTTATTATAATATAACATTTATATACTTTAAACTTTATTCACTTCTGAATTATAATAAACTTTGTTTCACCTTGAAATGAAAGCTTATTGATTTATTAAATTTATTCACTTTTAAATTATAATAAACTTTATTCACTTATAAGTGAAAATTTATAAGTGTATAAAATTTATTTATCTACTTTTGAATAAACTTTATAAGTGAAAATTTATTCACTTTTTGAATTATAAGTAATAGTTTTTCACTTTGGAATTATAATATTAAGTATATAAAAGCTATATTATAATAAACTTTATACAGTTTTGAATTATAAGTGTATAAATTAAAAGTTCATAAAGTTTTATTATTTATATCTATATTATTTATAAAGTTTATAAACATACCTAATAATAAATTTTATAAAGTTTAATAACTTTATATATTAAATATGAAACTTTAAATTACAATATTTAAATTATATTATGATGTTAAACTTTAAAGTATATTAAAGTTTAATATAGTATATTAAATTTTACATTTTAAATTAACATCATGTTTAATATTTTATATTTAATTCTATTTTTTAAATTAAAATTAAATATATATTTAATATTAAAATAAATGACAATAAAATGACAACCAAAATGTTAATAATTTAAATTTAAAAATAATATTCAATATTTCAACATGAATATTAAATATAAAAATATATTGAAAAATAAAAAAATATAATATAAATATTGTACATTTATATAAAAATATATTAAAAATTAAAAAATTAAAAATAAAATTATTAAACTAATTTTTTTAAAATTTATTAAGTAAAATATAAATAAAATATATAAAATTTTAGATATATTAAAAAAATAAAAAATTATAATATAAATAGAATACATTAAATAATAAAAATAAGTATAAATAAAATACAGTTTAAAAATATATATTTTAAAAATAATATAGAAAACATATATTAAAAATTTTTAAAAATACAATTAAAAATTTATTAAATGTGGCGAGTGAGAGAGAGAGAGAGGTGGGGTGTGGGCCCAAACTGGGCTGCATGAGCCCACTGACAGGAAGGATTTGATGGGTTTCCGCCGTATGCCAATGCATCGCAAGTTGCCCACCAAAGAAAACGGTGGCCAGAAAATATGACCGGCGGGAATTTACCGGGATACTGACACTTTCCCGACAAGCAAACCCCCATACAAAAAGCCTATCGGCTTAATTAAATAATATTTTGAAAGATTAACCACATGATTGCACATTAGACTGTAAACAGAGGCTTGCGTAGGCTGTATAATTGATATATTAAAAAACATTCAGGCAAACTCAATGAAAATCCATTGTTATTAAAGTCTCTGATGATCCATTTATGTCTTGTTGAATATAAAAATTGGGAGCACTAAGAATGGCATTCAACTTTGAGTGGTGTGGTCCGCCAAGCAATGCATTGGTCCCCCAATATTATGTGGCCCATCTCTTCACAGATGTTTTCTTTAAATGTTGTTTGGCTTCCTATAAATAGCCATGCAACCATCTAATTCAAGCATTGCAGGGTGGATTGAGAGAAAAAAATGCTCATTCCTTTCAGAGGCCGCAGTTTGGCACGATCCAATGAGCATGTTTATCACTTGTTGATGTAAATGCTATTGCACCGTGCCAAGCTGTGTGCATCTGAAAGTGGTTTGCAACATGTTTAGGTTTTTATCAAATAAGATGGTTTTCGTTTATACCATATATGTTTTGGTTTTCTGATTTATATGAGTTCTACTAATTCGTCGTGAAAGTTAAATAGTTACAGAATAGAATGTCCATTTATTCCTCCTATTTTCGGCAAATATGCATTATCCTCACTCATATCTATATCCCTTCTTTTGTTAAAATGCAGTCGTATTCTGTGATTCATGTGGAACATAGTCATTATTTATTTATTTTAATATTAGATCATAGAATATGATTTAAAATGTTATAAAACATAAATATTATAACTAAAAACAAGTCATTTTTCATGCTCTGAAATGTTATGGAAAAAATTGATCACATATAACCATACAATAAACTTCAATAGAGTCCCTGGCGTGCAAGCAGATCATCAAATCGTTTACACATTTTAATAGAGCCCCTGGCACGCAAGCGAATCATAAAATTGTTTACAAATTTAAATGTAATTTATGATTATTTTTATTACAGTTGAAATAAATGGTTCGAGGTAGATTTTGAAGACAATTTATTATTATAGTATATACCATGAAGTAGCCTCCAAAATAAGTGGTAAGCGAAATAAGTAATATTGCACGCTTTTTTGTTTTCTGTGTTAAATGAAGTGTGTTTCATCAAGAGATTAATGTTTAAGAAAACTGTAAAGAGTTTTTATAAGTCGTCTCAAATTAGGGGTTGACCCCCAACAGTAATTGATCTGGTTCGCTCATCGACGAGATTTTATATGTCGTATCAAATTAGGGGTCGATAATGAGCGTCCTCAGATTCCCACTGCTAAATAAAATATAAAATTGTTACAGTGATTGGGTTTCATTAGCTTTTAAGTACGTGATCGTTAATGACCTTCGTATGCGTTATATGCAGGCACATCTTATACAAATAAAATATGTATTTAACTTCTAGAATATGTCAAAGTTTTTGTTGGTGGTAGCTGCATATGGATCAAAAACACATTATATGGAACACATCAAACACAAACTGCAAAAGTTATCAACCACTTTGCTAAACTATTTAAAGTGTTCAGTATTGAAACGTTCATTAATCAATCTTTCCGTGCAACTATGCCTCACGTAGGGTGGGAGGGTCCCTACAATTCTATGGTAGAATGAGGGTAGATTAATTTGTGGGAGGCCACCTTATTGCCACCCATGAACTCACAGAGTTCTATAGAATAAGGAATACTTTCTTTGTCTTGATCATTGAATTTTAGTATGGCTCATCAAATAACTATGCCCCTTAACTATTTTGTAGTTCAATAATCACTTTCTTGATAAACTTTACAAATGTTTGGAATGTCACAACATTCATCTTATTCTCCATCTCTTGATTACATGATAACTTGATCATAAAAACACCCTTGATCATAAAAACACCTTTGATGCAAAATCGTTACATGATGCCTTATTATATAAATGAATTTTAGACAATTCTAAAATCTAGGCCAACTTGCCCAAAATAACAAATAATGTTTTCTCTCTCTCTTCATCCTTTTATTATTTCCTTCTAAAATATTCCATTAAAAACTTGCCTTTCTCAAACTAAGGGTGAAAAAGTACTTTTGTTCGAAGGTGTTTGCCAATTTTTTTTTGGCCACCTAAAACTTTTTTGTTTGTCATGAGTTTGTAACCCATTATTATGGGTTCACCCAAAATCATAAAGGACAAGTGTTGGGATCTACATCCTTGTACCCTATGTGGATTAAAGAATCATTATGAAAAGAAATGTTGGAACAAATAATTGAAGCATGAATCTATGTTATAGGATGCATGAAAATAGATTGTGGAATGAGTTATGTATCGTGTTGGAAAAATATAATAGGTATGGTGAAAAATTTATTCAGTATAAACGTTCTTATATGAAAAACGATAGCAATCATGAAAAGTTTGAATTTTCAAAAGAGAACAAATATTTTGAGTCAAAAGCAATCATTGCCTTGCAAGATAACTACAAAAAATGAAGTTGGAAGAAGTAATTTCTATGATTTGTTTTGATGATGTTGATGCAATTGTTATAGAAAAGTGGATGTTTATTGTCATGTGTATAATTGATTTTAGTAAAATTTTCATGGAGATGAGTGATATATGCTTCACATTTTGTTCTAGATTTGTTGATACTATGACATTGTTTTTGATTTAGGTACAAATAGATTTTGAAGGGAGTCGAAACCTTGCTAACAAAACGCTGCCCTCAGCTAAGCATCAAAAAACCAACAACCAAACTACCAAAAGAAAATAACAGAGTAGAAAACTAAAATAGGTACATCAAGGAATTAGTGGCCTCAACCTCCATCTAGGAAGTGTCCAATACCATCTTTTTCAATGTTATGAGAAGCAATAACAATGACCAATCCTTTGTTTCTATCTTTCACAGAGCCTGTAAAAAACATTAGCCAAGAATTGAAAAGGATATAAGGCAAATAACACCAATACAGAGTGCAGAGTAAAGATCCAATCTTTTCTAGACTTAATGCCAATCGACATTAAACATACCATCCAGGATTCTGCACATGCCTTCTCTCTAGCTCTATCATTTTCGATACAATCTTGGGAAGGGAATCATGAGTTTGCCACCTAGCCACATTGTCATTTTGGACTCCCAATTTTGCAAAGTAATCTTCTATAACATTACCCTCATGATATATATGAGAGATCTTGCATTCTTCAAAGGATTCAATGATCTTTTCGGAGTCTTCAATCCATGTTTTAATTAACATTGGATGATATTTTTTGAATAAGGGGGTTTGAGTACCTAATAAATATTGGATGATATTTTTTGAATCCCCCTCAACCCAAACCTTGGTGAAGTTCATACATTTTGCCAAGCATAGGCCATGGTAGGAAGACATAGCTTAACAGTGTGATTAGTCTGACTTTCCAAGAGGAGTGCCACTGTTGCCAAAAATCCACCATAATCATTTCTCAATACTCTCCCACACCTAACTGATCCGAATATTCCATTAACCGCCCCATCAAAATCATCTTTGACCCATCCCAAGGGTGGGCATTCTCACACAATATATCTCTTTCTCTTTTGGGGGGCTTGATCCAGATGGAGATATCAAGACCAAGGTTCCACATTTCCACAATAGAAAAGTCCCTGGATCAGATATAGCTCACCTCACATAAGATTTGCAATTAGAAAATGCAAAGTGAAGATTTTCCAAAATCGCCCTAGTGCATTTAGAAAACACCAAAATAGGAGGAGAGAAGTCATCACGGAACACCCTGATGTTCCTTTCTTTCTAGATGCACCAAATAAGATGAGGAAGAGATAATGACCACATTAGCGATAGCACAAAATTGGAGGACGGGGAGACCCATTGAGAGAAAAGTTGATGGAGAGAGGACGGAAACACCAATCAACTCCCCAAAGATTCAGAAAGAAACCCCACACCACATGGGCATAAGGACAATCCATAAAAAGATGAAACGAACATCTATTAACAATATAGAAGTCTCTTTTACAAAGATTTTCTAGAGTGAGAATTTTGTTCTGAATGGCAATCCAAAAGAACATGCTGATCTTTGGAATCAACTTTGGGTTCCAAGCACGCACCCTATAGGGAGGAGGTTGGGGGTAGCTATGAAGAGAGTTCACAGTGGAAGATACTGAATAGTTTCCTAAGGAAGTAAGAGCCCATACTTAAGAATCATGACCATCTAATAAAATGATAGAATTAAAGGGGATTATTGGAATACGTAATTTCTCTCACTACCAATCATTAAATGAGAAAGGCAAGTTTTAAATGGAATATTTTAGAAGGAAACAAGATAAAGATGAAGAGAAAAAAACATTAATTATTTGTTATTTTGAGCAAGTTGGCTTAGATTCTAGAATTGTCTAAAAGACATCAATATAATAAGACATCATGTAATGGTTTTGCATTAAAGGTGTTTGCATAATCAAGTGATCATGTAATCAAGAGATGGAGAGCAAATTGATTGGTGTAACATTCCAAACATTTGTAAAGTTTGTATCAAGAGAGTGATTATTGAATTGTAGAATTATTAATAGACATAATATTTTTTGATGAGCCATTCTAAATTTCATTGATTAACACAAAGAAAGTGTTTCTAACTCCCTAAAATTGGTGGGTGACAATAGGGTGACCTCTCACAAATTAATCTACCCATACAAACGAAAAAAATAAAAAATAAAAAATAAAAAACTGAGAACGCTCATTGTCAACCAGATCGATTACTGTTGGGGGTCAACCCCTAATTTCAGATGACTTATAAAAACTCTTTCCAATTTTCTGTAACATCATTCTATCGATAAAAATACTCTTCATTTAAGAGAAACAGGGAAAAAAGCGTGCAATATCGCTTCCTTCACTTGCATATTATTTTGGATACTACTGCATGGGCATATACTGTAATAATAAACTGTCTTCTAATTTTAAATTGATTCATTAATTTCAATAGTATTAAAAACAATCATAAATTACAACTTTTAAAGTTAAATTTGCCGACGACTAATATGATCTACATGCATGACAGTGCTCTATTGACAGTTTTTTAAAGGTCTAAATGACAGTGATATAATGCCTTGCTCTCTGTCATAATAACTATGTTCCATCTTCTTGCAGATGCACGAATTTGTGAATCCCACAATGAAATCTTCATCTTGATTAAGAAGGAATATAGATATCAGTGAGGACAATGCATATCTGCCGAAAAGAAACTTCCAAGAAAGTAGCAGAGAAGAAATCAACATCATATCTTCTATCAAAAGGAAGGTAACTTTCATGGGGATTTGATAGAACTCTTAGAAATGAGAAAAATAAAACATATATGGAATAACCAAAACGATCTACTGTGCGTGTTATTTCATTCAAAAGAATCTGTGCTGGTTATTCTCAGTTCAAACGTTGTGTTTCCTTAGATCTGGTAAAAAACAGAGAGATCCTAAACGTTGGCACGTAAATAAGCTTATTTGAGAATGAATGTGTAAATCTCACAATGCAATCTGCATTTTAATAAAGTGGGATTATAGATATCGATGAGGACAATGCATATTTGCCGACAAGAAACTTCCATGAGAATCGCAGTGATCTGATTTATGAAAACCAGATTACAATACCTGGTGTGATACCTGCGGTATTGTAGATTTCAACACAAAAATTGACAACAAGAAGATTGCAAGCCAAAAACTGTCTCCATTCTATTCAAAATTGGAGTTTATACAAGTCGAATGTATCCCAAGGGTCACACAAATCCCTTGGAATTGAAACGAAGAGTCACAATAATGTTTATTACAATTAAACTACTAAAACTATCAAAATTATCAAAAAACTAAATATAAAATTTAGTCCACTTTGAGAAGGCATAACTTTCTCATCCTAGCTCCGAATTACAAACCGTTTGATGCGTTGGAAAGGTATTCAAATAATCTAGAACCAAATTTCGGAAACATCAAAGATGTCTCTTCATGTTTCCGCCCCCAACATTTGTCCAAAAATGCACCGAAGACCCTCAAAATTGCAATTTACTAAAACATAGAAAATTTTGAAAATTAGATTTCAATATTTTCCCAATTTAATCCTGATCACGCAGACAAGAAATGAGCAGTCTATTCTCTATCAAAAGATAAATAACTTTCATGGGGATTTAATAGAACTCTTAGAAATGAGAATAATAGGACATATATAGTATAAACCAAAACTATCTGCTGTGCGCGTTAGTTCAAAATAAATATTGCTTCAAGTCAAGCGAAAAATAGAGAGATCTCAAACATCTAAGTTGAGAAATACCTAAACATTGTGCAGACCACTTTCAGATGCACGCAGCTTGGCACGGTGCAATAGCATTTATATCAATTACTGAAAAACATGCTCATTGGATCGTGCCAAAGTGCGGCTTCTGAAAGGAATGAGCATTTTTTTCTATCAATCTTCGCTGCAATGCTTGAATTATATGGTTGCATGGGTATTTATAGGAAGCCAAAAACATAAAATAAAAATCTGTGAAGAGATTGGCCTTATAGTATTGAGGAACCAATGCGTTGCGTGGCGGGCCACAGCACTCAAACCTGAATGCCATTCTCAGAGCACATATTTTTCCGAACTTTTTATTCAACGAGACATAAATGGATCATCAGAGACTTTAATAACTTGGATTTTCTTGGACTTCTCCTGAATTTTTTTAATATATCAATTATACAGCCTACGCAAGTGATTGTTTACATTTAAAAAGTAAAATCCCGTTGTTAATCTTTCAATAAATTTATTTAATTATTAGAGTTTAAACATCTGAATTATTAGCGGGTAAGTCTATTAAGGAATTGTTTGAGACATCTGAATTATTATGAAGTGTGTGTAGACTTCACGCTTTCCCACCCAACTCCCATTCGGAAATTTGTGCGCAGAGTAAGTACGTTTTCAATGAAAACGTTGAATAAATAACATTCTGTATTATGTTTGGCGTCCCCATGTCGGTAGGGCAGAGTCATTGGGGAGCTGTCATTCATTGGGACGAGAGAGAAAATAACATGGGCATCCCATTTCTCTCTTTTGATTTGATATCATTTTAATATTTGTGCCTGTGCCCCCTCTGTATTATTTTCTGCCGGAGCACCATATATAACTTGTTATGTTACAAACTGAAATACAAAACGCCCACTTCTAATCTAATTTTACATTCTTGATATTTTAAAAAATTATATGAAATTACATTGATATTTGATTATGGGTGTTATTGTTATTATTTATGTGGTCTCAAATTTCAATTAATAGAGTCACTAATATTGGTATTGATGTTTTGATAGTACATGAGGATAGCTCCACTATCAAAGCAACATAGTCAATTTGTTTACAAAGTCTTTTCATGTAGGTATGTCTTCTGAAACACCTCTAGATGCGGTTATCTTCCATTTGAGAATTTAATAGTGCTTGTCATTGACTTGAAGTTTTTCACCTTAATTATTTTTTTGTTGGGAGGGTTCCCCACAAAAGCATGCTTAAAGAATGGCTAGACAAGGATTATGTCCCACTTGGGGTCCACCTTGATGTTACCCAAAACCTTACAAAGGGGTTTTCCTTTCTTGTTTTTCTCAAGCTAGTCATATAGAGGCTATTTTCAAATATGGCTCTTGGTTGTTCTATATGGCTTTACCCATTTTCAGCCCTTGGACATGAGATTTTTTCATCTCAATAGAGAGAATACTTTGTGTCTATGTTTGGATGGAGTTTCTTAGGTTTTCTATTCTCATGCTAGAATTTTCTATCCAAAATAATAGGCTTGCTGGATAATGTCATTTTCATTGAGCTAGATGATTATTTAAACTCATTCGTAAAAGTGTGTTTATATCAAAATTGATCTCTCCAAGGGCTTGAAGGAGATTGTTGAAATACATATTGAACAAATAACACCTATTTCAAATATCAATCTATTAATCATAAAATTGAAGAGTGTCCCTTGTCACTTGTCATAATAAGCCCATTCCTTATCTTGATAATGATACTCCTCCCAAAAAGAAGAGGTTGGTCACTAGATCTACGTGTAAAAATATTTGTAATGCTAGGAATGGTGGTGTGCTACTTAGAATATCCATCAATTATGGTGGTCAAATACCCCAAACAAAGGCGACGCCCCTTTAAACTTCAAGACATAGGAAAAATTTTCTTCCCTCACATGGTGAGTCATCTAATGAGGAACATAACTCATCCTCTAGAAAATCAATTTTAACATTTGTGTTATATTCTAAGAGAGAAGTTAGTATTCATTATCTAAGTCCTCTCCCATAGTTGTCCAACATTGTTGTCAAAGTCCATTGATACGTCATCTTGATAATACCTAATGAGTCACTAGTGGTATTATTGAACACACAACAAACAATGCATAAAGCTTCATTTCATCCAAGATTAAAAAATCATACAATTTTGGGAAAAATCATGAGAGATGTATTCACTTGACTCTGTACAATTTGAAAAAACTCATGGGAGAGATGTATGACTTGATATCATTTAAATTCATGGGAGAGATGTATGCCCCACTAATACAATTTGTAGAACTCATCAAATGAGATGTATGGCGCACCTTGAGAAACTTGTCTAAAGAGATATATAACTGCAAATCTTTTTATTAGAATCAAATTCAACCCATTTATGAATTTTTAGAGAATCTAAAGGTCACTACATCCATGTCTTCATTTGAAGTCAATACAAGTCAATACAATCAGCCTAAAATTAAAATTTAATTACATTTAGATGACAATGTTAATTAAAATATTAAAATATATTATTTAATTTGAATTCTCCAACTTCTTTTTTGATCATTACTTCCCCCTAGAGAGGAAATTGGCCCCATTGAAAGTGGGTGCAAAGTCTTAAGAACCACAATTATTTTATAAGAAAGTATCATTGATAGGACATTGTGTGGTAGACATAATCATAAAGTTAAAATAAGATATAGATCCTACTTATATTTGGACCCCACTATATGGATTTTTATCACATTCTAGAGTGTACATCTTGTTATTATAAATTAATTTAAGATTTTGATGAAGACAAGAAGGGACCTCTTGCATTCATGAATCAACAACCTACCTAGAAGAACATTATAATTGAGAGTATCGGGCATGACATGGATAAGCATGGTAGGATTACATCACATATTTTAATAGGAAATGTAACTGTACCTAATGACTATATAGGAACATTCTCAAAGCCATGAATACAAAGAGAATTTGGTTGTATGAGGGAGGTATCCACTTTGATTTTATGTAACAAGTCTATGTTGCAAACATTGAGACTCAAGATCCATTATCATCTAAGTTACATCTTATTGTATTACCATTAGTGACCACAACAATCATGAGGGAATCATATTTACTTTAAATTTCTAAATGAGGTTTAACTTATGTTGTTTTAACATAATATCTATGTTTGTTTCATCTATATGATCAAGAAAGGCTTCTACATCATTTGGTCTAGTAGAAGATGAGCCAAATTCCCTTTGTTAGGTTTCTTGAAGCATCTCATGGTATGTAGGTGAAGATTGAATCAAATCCCAAAGGAAGATCTTAGCTGGAGGTCAAATTTTCCCTCCTAGAACTCCTTTCCAAATCGAATTACATAAATTTAGTGGTTGAATTTACAAAAACCCTAATTTATAATTCTAAAATTTATCATGTGGGTTGCATAATTTATCAAATTAATTTTCAGATCTAATCTTTATGAATGTTATGCTATGATCTAGATGCATTTATTTTTCAAATTCACAAATCAAATTGCTTAATTAATTAGTTAATCAATCATTCTTTTCACCAAATTTTGTATTGCTTAATCATTATTTTCAAATTCAAATTCAAATTTCCCTCCTTTGTGCATGAGTTTTACTACAATTAGTCTTACCTATAATATTCCCGTGAGAAGAAGTTGTAGAATTAAGGCTTCCCAAGGTTTAATAACTTGTTTCATGAGAATGTGGGTGGTTTTTCTATTCCAACGATTGACGTTATTTATCCCCATTCTTTACATAATTATCATGATGAGGGTGAATTACTAACTAGTGTTTCTGTTGACCAATTGGAGAAGATTGACAATGAATTTGAGAATCTTCAACAATGGATGAGTCAACAATACTCAAAAACATTGATGAAAAAAAACTTCACACAATCAAATCCAGAAGCATTGATCTTAACATATGGATTGTGGAAATTTAATGATTGTTAACTCTCAAAAAGTGAGGCTATCCCATTGATTGAAGGATTAAAAAGAATGGTTCAATGTGATAAAGTTGACATTGATTTGTTGTATGGACTTGCTCATATTGTTGACACTAATATTATGCCTATGAAAAGTTGTGCTGAAGTCCTTGGTTATACTCAAGCTCCTAGTCAAGTTAATCATTCTATTCCTATGATCACTTCTATGACTAGTGTGCCTACTTTCACATCCAACATCACGACTACTTGCACACAACTTATTATTACTACACATGTTAGTCAAGGGGGCAACATTTCTAATCAAAATTATTTTATCCCTTCTTCCGCGAGTCTTCCATTTGTCAACCAATCATCTCCCATACCTACCTATCATAGTGTTCCACCTCCTTATTCTCAACCTCCTCATTCCTTTAACAATGTTACTCCTCCATCCCAATCCAACATGTCTAATTTCAACCCATCCATTGAAGCGACCATTAATATCCTAGCTCAAACTGTGTCATCCTTGCAACAAGAAATAGCTTCCATGAACTAATCAAAGTTTAATGTGCCCACATTTGATGTAGAAAGCCCATTATCTAGTGATATTTCTCGTGTTGTCCCCAATAAACATGTATAACTCCCTTAATTGGAGCTCTATAATTGAAAAGGTGATCCCTTGACTCATGTGAATTCATTTCAAACTTTGTGTAGTGATTTTTCTCATGCATAGACTTCGCTAAATTGTTTACTAGAACATTTAGGTATAAATAATTGCAATGGTATTGTTCTTTACCTCATTCAATTACATCATTTCAACAATTGGCTAATGCTTTCATTCAACAATTTCACAATAATATTGGTCCTAAGATTACTTTGGTTGATTTGATTAATTGTAAGCAAGATGTTAAAGAAAAGTGATGAATTTTATTATAAACGTTTGTATTCTCAAATTTCTTATTCTATGCCTTATCAAGATGTTCAAAGAATTTTTATTTTGAATTTGCAAAAAGACATTAGGGATAAGATTTTGTTTTCTGATTTTACTTCCTTTACGCAGTTGTGTGCAATACTTCATAACTATCAGGTTCAAGTGAGTCAATTTGAACAATCTCCTTGAATGGATCCATTTGATAAGAATGAAAGTGCTCAACAACATTTTGTGAAGTTTTAAACTAAACAAGGGATTAATCAAGTTCAATAACAACAACAATACTCAAGTAGCAGCCATGACAACAGGTGTGCCTCCTTTACCCAAGTATTTTAGAAAAGAATTTACACCTCCTTCTGAATATTTGTATAGCATTATGATATAATTGTTGACCAAAAATATGTTGAAAATTTCTCCCATCAAATCAATTGATACATCTAAAACTTTTCCACCTTATCATGATGCCAAATCTTTTTGTCAATATCATCATCAACCTGGTCATGACACTGTAAAGTGTTATTCCCTAAGGAGTAAGATTCAAAACCTTATTAATAACAATATCATATCTGTAGTTGGTGTGAATGAAAAAGGAAATAAATCTGTATCTCCTCCTAATCAAATCCTCCAAATCTTTAGTAACCCTAAGCCTTCTCATTCTACTAATGTGATTGAGTTTAAGCATCTGGCCTTTTCTCCTAATGATCTTAGCCTTGAGTCTAATAATGTGGTGAATCTTATTGACAAATCTACACCTCCTAAGGACCTATGTATTACATTTGATCCTAGTGAGACTATTGAAGCACTTGATGGCCCACTATATATCACTCTGAGGATCAAAGACATGCTCTCACAAGGGCTGCTAATTGATCCAACATTTATGGTGAATGCGATAACTGAAGAATATCTTTATACCTTACAATTGCATAAAGTGACATATGATAAATCTGATGTGGTAATTAAAATATTTAATGGTTTCTCTTGTCCTGCTATTGTTTCTATTACTCTACCCATTGAGGTTGGTACTAAGTGCTTAGATGTCTTTTTTGCTATCATTCCTATATAGAATCAATTTCGTGTGAAGTTGGGACATCCTTGGCTCTCTTCCATGAAAGTGATTCCTTCTACTATTCATAAGTATTTGAAATTTACTTTTAATGACAAAATTGTAACAATTAATCATAACATGTACCAACCCACGATGAGACATGGAGATGTTAATCTTGATTACTTTAAGTCTAAACAATTTGAACCTTTTTAGCCTTGAAGTGATTCTTTTTTTCAATCTTATCAAAGGTGGAAGAATGAGATGATTCTATCCTTGAGTAAGCCTAGAGATCCTAATCCCATTCCTCTTCTTCATGATAGACCTATTCCTCCTCCTCATGATGGACCTGGTCTTTTTCATACACCTTCTACTCCTCCTTTATATGCTGCAGTTCCGCCTCCTACATCTTATTAAGGGAAGCACCCAGCATTTACTATCTTTCAACCTTAAAAACCTTCTCAAATTCTTCCTTCTTTAAAGGAAGAGAAGATGCCTATGCCTATTGATCCTAAACCTTCACAAACTTTAGCTAAAACTAAAAGAAACCATTATGCAAGAGAACAAAACGAAGACATCGTGCTAAGGCTCGTGAACTTTCTTCTCAACCCATTTCCTCTCCAAAGACTCCAAATGTTGATATGAGCCTATGTGTCCAGCCTTCGCCTAACCCTATGGAGGAAGTTCAACGTAAATCTACAAGACATAAAATTGGTGTAGTCACAACAGGAGGGTCCTCAAAAGAGAATAGTCTAGACCATGCAACAAGAGTTAACACAATAGAAGCGACACAATGTGATGGAGGCAATGCAGGAAATACTGTATTATATCATGAAAATCAATTACAATGTACCGGCAACATGCGGTCTTTACAAGATTCGGTACACATGCCTGATTACATACATGGTCATTACAATATCTAGCTCAAGCAAGAATGTGAGCCAAACTCCGGATCTCCTAACCTTATGATTATTCTTCTATATTCTCCTGACTGATTTTTAAAGGCTTAATTACATTGATTTATATGATCAAGAATGATCCGTGTTGGCCCAGTATGAAACAAATGCTTATGATCAAGATGAAACATGTAAAACAACAAGGTCGACCTCCACCAAAGAGATCCATCTATAGAATCCATAGAATGAAGTGTGGACCCAAGGGAAGGTCGGCCACACGCCAAGGAACGTTGGAAACAACAAACTAAATCCACCTCACCTCATTTTTAAGCTAATTCAACACTCCAATTCCACACTTTTCTCTTTTTGATGGTGGCCACTGAGTGTGATCTAAAATGTTGATAAAAAATATTATATATAGTTTAAGCTAGAAGCTTGCACATCTAACAAATGACATTGCTTAGCAAGATTTCTATATTTTGGATATAAAATTCTAACAAGAGAAAAAACAACATAAGAAACTCCATTCGAACATTGACAAAAGAAAGTCTCACATCTAGAGTGTGAAAACAATAAATGGTTCTTAGAGAATGTAGGGGAATGTTTGAGGATGACCTCCATGTGACTAGCTATAATGAAGAAAAAAGGGTTCAAACTCCTTCAAAGGGTCTTGGACAACATCAAGGTGAATCCAATTTGCATCCCATGCTTTGGTCACCCTTTCTTTAAGTATATTTTTAGGGGAACACTCCTAACAAAATATTAAATTAAGATAAAATTATCAAGCCAACAAAAAAGAATGATCAAATTATGAAATGAAAAGAGCCGCATCTAAAATTGTTTCAGAAAACAAATCTCATAGAAGACTTAGAAAATGAGCTCCTTATAAAATGAGCTCCTTAGATTGCTTTGATAGTATACCCATCCCCATCTGCCATCAAATCAGCACCAACATCAACTTTTTAATTAGTGAAGCTCGAGGCTATTATGGAAAACAAAACAATAATACTTGTAATTGTAGAAAACAAAGAAGATCATATGATACATGTAAAAAATATCTTGGCTCTTAATTTTGAGAATAATAAGGACACATTTGGGTCAGATTTGAGCCCTGGGTAAATTTGAAGGACTGGATCTCCTTGTATGTGGCTGCTTAGCCAAAGGAGGCTTGTAGTTTAGATATATGCTTACTCAAAATGTTGTAATCTGCTATATAAAGACTGAAATGCTAATTCTTAGTTTTAATTTTTTTTTAGCTTTTAATCCCTTTCTCTTATCCCACCTCACCTCCTTTTATAGCTAATTCAACACTCCAATTCCACATTTTTCTCTTCTTGATGGTGGCCACTAAGTGTCATCTAAAATGTTGTACAAAAAAAGTAAAAAATAGTTTAAGCTAAAAGCAATGAACACCTAACAAATGATATTGCTTAGCAAAGAAAATTTTAACAAGAGAAAAGACAACATAAGAAACTCAATCTAAACATTGATAAAAGGAGTTCTTTCCTTTGAGATGAAAAAGTCACATGTCTACAATGTGAAAACAATAAATGGTGCTCAGAGAAATTAGGGGCATGTTTGAGGATGACCTCCCTATGACTAGACTAGCTGTAACGAAGAAAAAAGGGAAAACCCTTCAAAAAGTCTTTCTTTCACTTCCCATTTGCATCCCATGCTTTGGTCACCCTTTCTTTAAGCATATTTTTAGGGGAATCCTTCCAACAAAACAATAAATTAAGATAAAATTATCAAGCCAACAAAAGAAAATATGACCAAATTATGAAATGAAAAGAACACCATCTAAAAGTGTTTCAGAAAACATATCTCAAAGAAGACTTTGAAAATGCTCCTTAGATTGCTTTGATATTAGAGCCATCCTCATTTGTCATCAAATCAACACCAACATCAACTTCTGAATTAGTGAAGCTTGAGGCTATAAGGAAAACAAAACAATAATACTTGTAATTGTAGAAACAAAGAGACCATATGATAAATGTAAAAAATATCCCGACTCCTAACTTCGAAATAATGAAGGTACATTTGGGTCAGGTTGGAGCCCTGGGTGAATTTGATGGACTGGATCCCCCTATACGTGGCTGCTTAGCCAAAGGAAGCTTGTAGTTTAGATATATGCTTACTTGAAATCTTGTAATCTGCTATATAAAGACTGAAATGCCGACATCTATATATCCTGACATGTTTCCATAAAAAAAATCACAAACCAAACTAAAATTTGAACTCAAAAAGATGCCCCAAACCTTAATTACGTTTGTCAAATATCAATGTAATTTTATACGAAAATGTCCAAAACATAAACTAAAATTAGAAGTGGGTGGTTTGTTTTCTATTTGAAATTAACATAACAAAGCATACATGGTGCTGTAGCAGATCATAAATACCGACAATAGCTCAAACCTGTATAAAGATGTCAAATCAACGTAGAATATTTGAAGTTAAAGCCTTCTCATAAAAACATACCATATCTGAAGTAGAATATCTGAAGTTTAAAGTCTTTTTGAACTGAAGAGTCATGCCATAAGTCGCTATTTACTTTCTGTATTGGGGACAATTATTCCTCTAAATTAATGTCCACTGTCTTGAATAGCAAAACAAAAGAGCTAAATGCTTTCTTTTCTCTCGTCTCTGTGAATGACACCTCCCCAACAACAGTGCCTTGCCGACATGGACACACCAAATATAATACGGAATGTAATTATATTAATTTTTCATCGACTTGAAAATGTTCTTATCGTACACAAATGGGAGTTGGTGGGAAAATCATAAGTCTTTCCTCTTGTGGCAAATTAATCATGCCATCATCCATCCTAAACTTTTTAACCCGACTTAAATATCAATTTATAAAAATTAAAAACCTTTTTCCATAGATCGTGTGCATATGCAATTGGTATTTTTTAAAATAAAATTAATAATATTAAGATATCTTCTATTTAAATAAAAACCAAAAAACAATTACCGTCACAACTTTAAGTTTTCAGTCATGTTTCATACAAACTTCATATTTTTCTTTCTCGTGTCCCTTACTAGACAGACGCATAGTACACAGTAATATCTAAGTAAATAAAAAGAAAGATTGACCACATGATGACATTTTTGACAGTAAAGAATGGCTTGCATAAGCTGTATAATTAATACATTGAAAAAGTTTCAGAAGTCCAAAAAAATCCATTGTTGTTTAATTTTGTGGTAAGGTCTCGTTGAATAAAAAATTTGCAAAAAGATGTGCGCTGGGAATGTCATTCAATTCTGAGTGCTGTGGCCCGCCACCCAATGCATTGGTCCCTTAATGCTATGAGCCCAATCTCTTCACAGATTTTTTTTTTTTTTAATGTTTTTGACTTCCTATAAATACCCATGCAACCATCTAATTCAGGCATTGCAGCGAAGATTGAGAGAAGAAAATGCTCATTCCTTTCAGAAGCCGTAGTTTGGCACGATCCAATGAGCATGTTTTACACTAGGTGATATTAGTTCTATTGCACCGTGCCAAGCTGCGTGCATCTGAAAGTGGTTTGCAACATGTTTAGCTTTTTCTCAAATAAGATGGTTGGGATCTCTCTACCTTCTGAGGAAATGCAATGTTTGAAATGAGCATAACCAGCACATATTTTCTAGATGAAATGTGGTAACAATTCTTGACTTGAAGCCAATGCAAGCAATATTTTTTTGAATGAACTAACATGCACAGCAGATGGTTTTGATTTATACCATATATGTTTTATTAAATCCCCATGAATGTTATCTACCTTTGGATAGGGAATATAATGTTTATTTCTTTTCTGCTATTTTCATGGAAGTTTCTTTTCGGCAAATATGAATTTTCCTCCTTAATATCTATATTCCCACTTTATTAAAATGCAGATTGCATTATGAGATTTGCACATTCATGCTAATATGTGCAAGAAGATGGAGCTCCTAGTCCCTGGTATTTAGTGTTAACAGAGATCCAAGCCACTGTATCACTATCATTAAGGCATGTAGATCAAAATTACAGATTTAAATTTAAAGATAGCAATGTATGACTATTTTTAATTAATATTCAATTTAATAGATAAATTTTCATCGATAAATAATAATTGGTTCGTGAAAGGAGTGATAGATTATTGCATCTACAGAGTGAACTTTAAAAAAGACGGAAAGAATTTTGATGTCATCTCTAATCAGGGTTTAACCCCAACAGTGATCGATTTTGTTCGCTCATCGACAATGAGCGTCCTCAGATCCCACCATTGAAAGAAAATATATATTTGATAGCTTTGCATTACTATATTTGTACATCATGGACTTTTATGGTCATATATATTTGACTACTATTACACTTCATAATATTTGATCCTTAACATCATTGTTTAATTATATAGTATTCTATCATAAGGAATGACAATTTTGTCTATGGAGACGTTATACTACATATAGTATATTTTCTCTTTTAGGCATTTAGTCATTTTACATTCATACATGATTCTTATGTCTCCCATTTTTTCTATAGATAGTGATTGTAATGTATTTCATCATAATAATGTTTTTACTTTCAAGCACCTTTGTTTATGGAAGTATATTATACTATCACATTGATATCTTTACTTTCTTTAAAGATTTAGTCATTGTGTTTTCTTTTTTTTCTTTTTCCTTTATTAACATTATTATTACTATTATCCACAACTCTTATATGTATCTCATTTTTTCTATAAATAGTGATTGTAATATCTTTGATTATAATAATGTTTTAACTTAAAGTGTCATTCCATCACATGAATTAATTTGTGACTCATCTATTATAATGAATACTTTGTGAAATGAGGTTAGACCATCCATACATATTCATTACATTAATTTTTTCTTTTGGTGACACTTATCTTATATAGCATGATAACCTAATGTCCACAAGAACACATGCTTTCAATAAATTATTTTCTTTTATAAACAATGATGCATTATATCAAAATCACATGATTTCTACATCTCATGTTAGCTCTATTAATATTGATTTGAGTCTATCACATTGTTTTAACTTACATGACGAAAAGTTATACACCTTAATATTAGTTAATTTTCCTCTCATAATATCAATATTTCATTGCCTTCCTAGATAGATGCCATAATGACATTATGATTGAAGGTAAGGAATTATAACATCATGACCATGATGGTACTTTAGATGCTTCTTTTCATGTTAATTTTTTTTCTTTTGTGCTAAGCATAAGTATGTAGATGATGGTATCTTGTTTATATATATTCTCATGGACATGAACCTACTTTTCACGTGTTTCTCCTAATACATAAAATTATCACATAGGTGGAATTGCACATTGAAAAATACCCACAGGCCAAGATGTTCCATTGCAATAGTTTGTTTACTCCTTAATATACCTAATTCCTCATAAGCCTACACATATAATATTAGAGTAACTTTTGTAAAGATAATTTATTACCTTACCTTTCCTCAAACAAATGTATAGCTCCAAGCTTGTACCACACATGGCTAAATATTTTCAAAACTTATCATCATACACATGGACATTCTATGGATAGATACTTTACATCCAAACCTAAAATTCAAAAACTTATTGAAAAAAGGAAGATAAAAATTAAGCCTACTAATAATACCACACCTTTGTCACTGAGTTAAATGAATCACATGAAAGCAAATCACACAAATCAAGCATTATATCTTCTTCAAAATAGCACACTATATTGAGGTTGCACATGACATAAAAGAGAAAGTACTTGATACAAAATAATGACATAGCTATCTACCTAGATGGAAGGCATCCATTTTAATAATGCCACATCTTTTGGTTGTATTAGGAAGATGAATCATTGGTTAGATATTTGGAACTAAAGCCTTCTTACTAGTTATTGAAATTTGTGTTATTTTTTCCTCACTTTATGCTTATGTGTTCATGTTAGTAATTATGATATGGATGGTATAAAAACGTATTTAGTAGTGCATATTAACATAGGAAACTTTGATCACATATGTTGCTCAAGTAAATTATTGACTATTCTTTTATCATCTCTACTTGGTTCATATGCTTGTGCCATGTATGTTGTTATAATTTACCTTATGTATCCTTATATTTGTCTTCTTTGATTCTTCAATATTTTTTCACCTCATATTCTCACTTCACCTTATCTATTATGCTTAATGTTTGGTTTCCTTATGGGGGGATATTTCTTACATTTTTGTTATGCTTTGTTTTCATGCTTTCCTATATGACTTGTTTAACCCCTGTCTTCTTATGCTCTATGTTTACTACCTTAGATTTTCACATGTTCCTTCTTATGCACCTATGGTACATGTAAAGGAATAAAAGATGGATTAGATCATTTATTGTTTAGGGAAGGCAATATCCCATTCAAGACAATTGATGAATGATAAGGAAATATTCATAATGGAAAGGGATGTGACTAATATATGTTATTGATGTTGATATAGATTTTTGATATTTTTATTAAAAAGTGCATGTTTGAAGTGTACTCTTGTTTTAAGGTTTGAATGTGCATGTTGATGTTTGCATTAATTTATAGAAGTATGGGAAATGCATGAAATACTTTTACTATGGAAGGAACCATAGTCACTAAGTGATCCAGAACAAATAAACCAAGATTTTCTCTAATGTAGGGTGTAGTCACCTAGCCCCATTAAATGAAAAAGCATGGGATGCAATGGATGGAAAAACCAACTAATGAAATGGAAATAGGATGAGAAATAAATTAGGTCCTAAAAGATGGAAAATTATAGTTTATTACATATCATACTTGTGAGCAATTTTTCACCGCGGTACTTGTCAAAGGCACCTAGAGGTGGTTTCCCCTAGAACATGATTTTTTTAGTCACTCCTATGATATTTATGTATCTATGTATGTATGTATGTGTGCGTGTGTACACACACACACACATACACACATACACACATACATACATACATACATACATACATACATACACACATACACACATACACACATACACACATATGTATATATCTATGTGTATGTGTATGTGTATGTGTATATAAATACATACATATACATATGCATATACACATGTATGTATGTATGTATGTGTGTATTTATGTATGTAAGTATACATACATACATATGTGTTTGTGTGTGTGTGTACAGATATACATATATATACATACACACATATACATATATACATGTATGTATGTATGTATGTATGTATACACATGTATATTCACTTTATCATCTATTTGAAAATGTTCTTAGCATCCACAAATTTCCAAATGGGAGTTGTGGTAAAGAATAAGGCTTTCCTCTTATGGAAATACAATCATGCCACAATCCATCTCTTACCTTCCTAAAAATCACTAACTTGACTTAAATACAGTTTATGAAAATTAAAAATATTGTTTGAAAAATGAATGATTTGAAATATGATATGCTTTACAATCATTATTAATATTTTTATTAATATAATTAAAATATTATTACTAATAATATTTAATACTATATAACAATTAGTAAATATTATAAACCATTTTCTATTATATTTTATTTAATTGTTTTTTTTTAACAAATTTACGATTTGAATTGAATTTTCAATTATGTTTGATACAACTTTATATTTTTCTATATATACAAGAAAAGTGGCATACTTACATTTCACAATAATTCGGATGTCCCAGATATTTCTTTAATAGACATACCCATAGTAAAGAGTAATATTGACCACATGATGGCTTTTTTGACAGTAAACAATGGCTTCCACGGGCTGTATAATTGATATATGGAAAAAAAATCACAAGTCCGTAAAATTCCACTCCTAATTATGTGATGAGGTCTTGTTGAATTAAAAAATTGGAAAAAGATGTGCGGTGAGAATGGCATTCAACTTTGAGTGCTGCGGCCCACCACGCAATGCATTGATCCCCTAATGCTATGAGGCAAATCTCTTCACATTGCTTTTTATGTTGTTTGGCTTCCTATAAATACCCTTGAAACCATCCAATTGAAGCATTGCAGGGGGGATTGAGATTAAAAATTCTCATTCCTTTCAGAAGGCATTGCAGGGGGGATTGTGTTTATTTTATTATTTTATTGTTTAATATTTGTGCATATAATTTTGTATTAAGTCTGCATGCTTGTATAAGTTAACCATTGTAACAAGATTTAGAATTGAGCCATGCATAATTTATTATTGTACAATTATTGAGAAGATTTATTATTTGTTTTAATATTGTATTGTTTGGATTTTGTGTATATAATTTTGTATGTGGATCAATATATTTGTATAAGTTAAAGTGTATATAAGGATCTAACATCGAGTCTTCAAACTGACATTTCAAGTGAAATGCTCTTGAGGGTTGTTAGGACAAGTGTTAATGTATAACTAGTGGATCATTTATACAATAGAGAAAAACATCCACAACATTTGGTTATGTTACTATGATGCAATCAACAATTTAGTTATGGATGAGAGTGAAAAAAATTTAAATTTCATTGATGTTGCTCGGCCATTTAGGTATATTTTTTGCAACCAACTCGCACTTATTAATTTTTTTTTCATGACGATTGTCTATATAAATGTATGTTTAAAACACAAAAATATATTTTCTTATAGCAAAAAATTATATAGATATTATTTATTTTGAGAGTCTACTTGAAACATTCCAGGTGTTATAGTCTTCCTAATGTTGTAAGCTTTTTAATGAATAGGTGTGGATTTCTATTTAAAAGAGAATAATAGTACACATATTTACAATGAAGTGTGGTGGACATAAAATTACACCCCTAGAGATAAATGCAGTAGATGCCAAAACAAAATAAACTTAGCAACCATAAAAGACATTAAGCGGCAAGAGTAGTTGCGACATGAGGAGGTAAGTCCTATTCACCAAGCTTGCTCCATACATCAATGACATCCAAAGTGATATCAGGGGGTACCATCCTCATCATCTTTATCTTTATCTTTATCCTTTTCTTCACCATGAGCTAAATAAATAGCCAATGATAGCTCAAGAAAACATCTAGAAGAATCATTTTAGTCTCATTTTTAAAAAACTTTCTTGATGAGTCATCAACCCACCCTAGCACATATTAAGATATTTATAATCTTGAATGTCATATTAATCATCCAATTAGGTGGATTATGTGGTGGAATAGAGCCTTTCAATGAACATCTCACTTCCTCCACATCTATGATAGTCGATTGGCCATATTTGGGAGGCCTTCATATGAGGCCACCACCTTGGATCTCTACCATGCCACAAAGGTGTTTACTACTAAACCTTTCTATCTTTATTTGTAACTTTGAGTGGTAAAGTTTGAGGTAGTAGAAAAAAATAGTAAACAATCAATTTGTAAGAGGTGCCCAAGTCAAAGCTTGATTCCAATAGCTCAAAGTTGTTGATAGGGATTCAAAGGAATTTTAAAGGCTCTTGGAGCTTGTCATACTTCTCAAGGTATTTAAAAAAATAAAGAAATCTCAGCACATTGTCAAAGAGTTCCAATTTTTTTGAAAGAGTGGACTATTCTTGAGCAAGATGGCATTGATGATGAGTCTAAATGTAGTTGCTCCTCAAGTGAATCTAGGTACTAGGATGCATAATTAATAGCACTCATAGAAGGATTGGCAGGTGGATTCACCTGTGTAGTAGAATGATTAGTAGAAGAATTTGTATGATGATCCACCTTTTCAACAACCAAATGATCTATATGTGGATTAGGTTTTTCAAAACTACCAAAGTGACAAGAATACTACAAAGGTCTTCTAGCCTAGTTAGACCCTAAATTTGAATGGAAAGTGCTAACCACATATGCACTAACCTCGTGTTAAGGATTCCATGATCTAATGCAATCAAAGAATATGCCTCCAATAGGTCTTGGAAACAAATAAATCCTTATAATTTGAATTTTGTCCTCTCTTGGAATGCTTTCTATGTTAGTGGGTGAAGGGATGCTCGCGATAGCGTAAATATTAGTAGATGTGATGATTTGGATCATGGATGGTGCACTAAATATTAGCCTACATGATTGATAAATATCCTAGTTTGCTTGACTACAATATCAACAATTCTATCAATTGCTTCCCTTTGGGAATCAATGACATCTTGGTTTCGAATAGAGCCTAGGAGTAGGGTGATACTACGAAACCTCTCTCCAACCAATGCCTTATAAGTTGGAGGTTTTTGATCTACTTGACGATAAGGCTCTCTATCATGATCCCTAACCAAAATATGGTGGTAGACTACAATAGTCAATGTTGAGGTCAGAGAGTTTTTTAGTGGCGATTCTTTGCCAATTGGCGAATTTCATGCGAATTGTCTGGGGAAAAATTGTGGTCAAATCACCCAGAATTTCAAGGTTAACGATGCACTGTAGAATCTGGCTTCGCCATTGACCACACATCGCCGATGTGCATGCTCGTAATATTCGGCTGAAATCACTCGAACACGGGTATTAGATCACCTCCGTTATTGGCTAGCAATAGTAAAACGGCCACGTACCCAGGACCTAATTCGCCAATGGTAAATTAAATGTTCATTGCGCAGGTCGGCCAAATTTGCCAATATCAATTAAAACATTATAAGCATTCGAGGACCCATTGGGCCATTTCGCCCCGCTTAAATTAAATTTTCATTGCACGCCCGCGCAATTCACCAAAAATGCAATTAAATTAAATGTTTATTGGCAATTGTGACACCCGGGCCCCGCACAATTTGCCAAAAATGCAATCATGGATTTCTATAAATACACTCTTTCTTACACTCTTTCTTACAATTTGTTTGTGTCTGATTAGTAAATTGGGAGCTCTCGAGTCTCGATTCGCATTTCGCAAATTGAGTTGGAAAGTCGAAGTTCATTCACATTGTAGGGCAGAGGGCCAGAGTTACAATCCTGCAACACAAGGCCAACCATTCCTGATTCCTGATTTAGAGAATTGAGAAGGCATAAAGGTGAGTAATCATTTCTTCATACTTGATAGTACTAGTTTTAACTTTTAATTCGTAGTGAGAGGTCAAGACTCAAGATGTCACAGTCAGACATGGGTGAGACTCCTCAGGGTGGTGAAGGGGTTGAGATGTCACACAAGGGTGAGACTGAGACTCCTCAGGGTGGTGAAGGGATTGAGATGTCAGCAAAGGGTAAGACTCCTCAGGGCGGTGAAACTGAAGGGATTGAGAGGCCATCAAAATGCCCAAAACTTAAACTTAAAGATACTACCATAAAGTCTTTCTTTGGAATTGGCAAAGTTTTTGGTCCATCAACTTCTGTAGTTGCAGAAGCCATTCACAGTAGCTCACCACCACCACAAGGTGGGATTGTCATTGAGTTAAATGCATCAAATGAGGATGGCAATACCGACACGATAGAAGATGTTGTAAGGGATACACACAATGAGGTAATTCACTCGGATGCAAATGTTAATACTGAAGATGAAGTTGGTAGGAAGAAAAGAAAAAGGAAAGTAAAACTGGGGTGAGAGTGGGAGATGACAAGGAGTTTTGAGATTGATTGGGTAGCAAGTACCCATTCATTGAACCGGTCCCAAACAATGAAGAACAACCAACAGAATGCAGGTGTAAGATTTGTAGCTGGAAAACAAAAAGAGAGAAGAAGATGCAGCTAAAGCTTGACACCATAGAAAAGCATATTGGTAAGGTTTATGAAAAACAGATCATAGATGGAAAGGAAACACGAGTAGTAAGATGGAAATCAAAGGAAGAATGTCTTCACGTTAAGTATGCCATGGAATATGAAGAGCATAACCACAAAACGACAGTGATTCGTAATAGTGGATTTGGAAATACAATCAAGGCTGGGCTTGAACATGCAGCGAAAGATGCAAACCTGGCAAAGACTGTTCAGATGAGTGTTATTTTTCATATTATGTCAAGAGGGCATCCTATGAAAGATTTCCCAGAATTTAGTAATTTATTATCTTTTTTGAATGTTCCTCACTATCCTATGTCACATTGGTCAATAAATGTTGGATGGGAAATGACAAACTGTCTCGCTGAGGTGGAAAAGCAAAATTTACAAGAGAGTGTAAAAGAGTCAAATTTCATTTCATTATCCATAGATGAAGTTACTGCGGTAGATAACACTGCTTGGGTTTGTATGCATGTGTATACTGTAAAAGAACACGTCCACCGAGCTCATTTACTCTGTGTTCGTAAAATGAGGGCAATTCAACAGCAGAAAATTTATATTTGGAAGTTAAGAAAGCTTTGAATGAAATTGCTGATATGGATGACTTGACAATTGCCAAGAAGTTGATCTGTGTTGGAGCTAATGGAGCTGCAGTAATGCAAGGTCAAAGGACTGGTCTTTGCACAAGATTACAAACTAGTATTGCACCATACATGGTTGGCATTCACTGCATGGCCCATCGAATGAATTTAGCACATATAATTGTAAGCAATTTCCCTAAAGTGTCAAAAGTTGAAGATCTGGTCCATGAGATCCACTCATACTTCTACCGAAGTCCTAAACATTTTGCAGAATTTCAGATTTTTACTGAGGGAGTAACAGGAGGAAACAAGCTTCTCAGGGATGTTGAGACCAGATGGATCTCCTTGCATGGACCAGCAGAACGAGTTCTAACAGAATATCAATCCTTGATCAGTCTAATGTATGAGCAACGCCTCATAGTAGACAAAGCTCCTGATCTCTTACATAAGTTAAGTGATATAGAGACTCTGTTAACTTTAGCTAGTCTTCTCCCCATGCTGGATTCAATGAACAAACTTGTTAAGAAAGCCCAAGATAGAACTATGTATATCAATGAGTATAGAACTCTACGTAAAATGACATGCTTGAGCCTGGATGGTCTATATCCAGATCTAACAGGGCGAAGCCCAAATTTGTTTAGGTGGCAGATAATTACAAATTTGAGTCATGCTGAAATTTTTTTACATTTCAATACCAAAAATGAGCTATGTGTCTTTGTAAAAGGATTTTAGATACCAATGCACCAATCTAAGACGGGCAAGCGAGGCAGAGCACTACCAGTTAAAAAGGAAGATTTTGACAGGATTGTTAAATCTGTTAGTGATAATTTGAAGTCTATTGCATATGAACTTTCAATTGAGATTCGTGAAAGATTCCCTCGAGAAGAAATACTTGAAGCCATGGGTTGTGTGTATCCTCAATTTTGGCATTCAATTGGAGATAATCCAAATGACGCAAAGATGTATCATAAAAAACTAGAGGAATTGATATTGACATTTTCAAAAGATGCATATTGCAATGGACAGCCAATAGAAGAAATTTTAAATTTAGATCATCTTAGAAAACAATGCAAACAGTTTGCATTGGTTATGAAACAGCAGTTGGTTAACTTGGAGAATCCATTTGAACCTGGATCAATCACAAGGCTTTGGAAAAGGATAGATCAAAGTGAAGCATTGCGTATTGCAATACCAGAATATTTGAAACTTGTTGATTTATGTCAAACAATGATATTGGGGTCGGTGGAAGATGAGAGAGTTTTCAGTGCATTAGGGCTTTTGAAATCAAAGATCAGAAACAAATTAGACAAGAATTTGGAAACTTGCTTGAGGTTGTTTGTAACCCAGTATAATGTTAGAGATTTTCCATATGATAGGGCACTGGCAATCTGGAATTCCATGCGTGAAAGACGAGGGGTGTGCAACACTTTAAAAGCTGGTGGTGTTACTGCTAGTGCTAGTGTTGAGACAAATGAATATGATGGATCGCAGACTCAGAGTCAACATGAAGACGAAGACATTTTTGAATACCCGACTCAGAATGAAGATGAACCTGTTAGTACTAGTCAGTTTTTGGATCTTGAGTCCATTTGGGATATAGAAGCCTCGAACAGTCGGACTGAGTCACTGAAGTGAATTAGCAGTCAATTTATAGGTATTTATAATTATACTACAGTTCTTGAGTCATATTACAATTTCAATTTGCAAAATTGCAATACTATAGTTGTCATTGATGGTTTTTGATATTGTATTCCTTCAATTTGGGAATCAGAAGTAGAACGGATACTTATTTCATATTTTAAATTGTGATTTTGAATTATTACTAAACAATTGAATTATTAGTAAATTGGTATTTGGTTCCACATTATGTTGAACATGAAATGCAACAATTTGTGTCACAAGATCCATAAAATTATTCATACTGCATAACCGTTACTGCTAGAACCTTTCTACTGTTCTACAGTAAATGCTTAAAATGATGTTCATGGCGAATAGGGTTTTGTGTTTTTTTTTTGGTCTTAGTTGGCTAGTAAACCGAAGTTGTCGTGCGTTGAAAATCTGAGTTGTCCTCTATTTATTTGTCCATGTCATCGTCAAGTGTGGTCAAACCGGTTGGTCAGACATGTTTAATGTTTCATCTCTAACTCGCAAATAAATTTCATGTTTAACAATTTAATTGGTGAGTTAGCGAGTGTTGGACCTGTTGGTTTGGGTTTAAATCACGAGGTCTCTTGTTTTTTGAGCGTTAGCATTTTATGTTAGCAAGGTGGAGATTGTTAATGAAATCGCTTTGGTCGCGAGTTTGCGATTGGGTGTGATTTTATGTTGTCGCACGGTCGTGAGGTGTTCGTGGTTAAGTCATTTTAATTTGCGATCATGTGATGTAGTTTGTATCACAGCTTAGTTGGTTTCGTCGCTTGCTCGCAGGTTTTGAAGTTGTTTAGCATTTTAAGTTGCGATCTGGCGACAGGTCAGTTTTGGTCTAATTTTGTGGTCATCGCATGCTCGCCGGTTTGTAAGTCTTCAGTCAAAAAGTGTTGCAAGCATGCGATGGTGCTTAAGTGCCTTGTTGTCGTGGGATTGCAAGGGTTTAAGTCAAGTTAAGTTTCGATTTGCGAGCTTGCGATGAAATAAGTTATTTTGTTAGATTTGCAATGGTCGCCAGCTCAGAGGTAAAGAAAGAATATTACAAATAATGTTGCGAGGTTGCGACTGAAGGGCTTGATGAAGATCAACGACTGTCGCTCACTCGTGAGATTCTTTGAGGATTCGTAAAAGGGGTTGTGAGCTTGCCATTAAGAGGATTTGGTAGCATTGTCACTAACTCGCCAGTTCCTTTCCTAATTGTTATAACCGGTTGAGAGTGTGCGATTAAAGATGGGGATTAAACACGTGGACTTGTTTGTTGAGTTCTGTAAAAGTTTTGAATGGCAATCGCAATCAAATGCCACAGTAGCTAGTTCATGCAAGTGTGGAAATTAATGAGACTTGAGAGAAGTGACGGCTTGCATGATCTAGCCAAGATTTTGACATTTGTACAATTGCATTAATGACGGCGCCCATTCCCAAATACCATTTTATGTTGCGAGGTTGCGACTGGATGTGATTTTATGTTATCGCAAGGTCGCAAGGTGTTCGAAGTTAGGTCATTTTAATTTGCAATCATGCGATGGGTTTAAGTCGCTTGCTCACAGGTTTTGAAGTTGTTTAGCTTTGGTCTGATTTTGTGGTCATCGCATGCTCGTGGGTTTGTAAGTCTTAAGTCAAAAAGTGTTGCGAGCATGTGATGGCGAGTAAGTGTCTTCTTATCGCGGGATCGCAAGGGTTTAAGTCAAGTTAAGTTTCTAGTTGCGAGCTTGCGATGAAATAAGTTGTTTTTTAGATCAACGGCTATCGCTCACTTGCGAGATTCTTTGAGGATTCGTAAAAGGGGTTGCGAGCTTGCGATTAAGAGGATTAGGCAGCATTGTCGCTAACTCGCTAACACGTGGACTTGTTTGCCAGGTTCTGTAAAAGTTTTGAATGCCAATCGCCAATCAAATATAAGGGCATGAATTCAAATTTCGCTCAAGCACTTCAGTTTGAAGTTTGAATTAATGCCACAGACTGTAGCTACTAGCTAGTTTATGCAAGTGTGGCAATTAATGAGACTTGAGAGTTGAGACTGAGAGAAGTGACGATGCCCAAATAGTAAATACCATAAATTGCATTATTGAGCCGAGGTTTTGTATAATTGCATTAATGCATTCTATCTTCGAGGTAATCCAGTGAATTGAGCTCTGCAACAACATTGGAGAATTCAGAGTGTTGGGTGTGAGAACTCAGAAAATTTCAAAAAATTGGTTAAGTTTTTCTCCTACATCTAAAATGAGCCAGGCGACGAGTGCTATTGGAGGTTCCAAGCCCAAACCCAAGCCCAAGGCCACGACAAGTGGAGCAGGAGAACTCGGAGGTTCCAAGGCCAGTGCCACTGAGGAAATGATGGTTAAGAAATACAAAGAGGAATTTGTAGATTTGATGCTAGGGACTTCCGTTGCTTTTAATACAAATAATTTGGCATGGAGAGATTTATTTAGCCAATGCAAAAACCTTACCATGCCTAATATGACTGGTTATGCTCTGTTTAAGTATTTCTGGAATAATAGGGTTAAGGGTGTCCCGATGTCAAACCCTTGGGATTTAAATATGGAAAAGTTAATTTTGCTAGATGTGTATGTTGATGTGGATTTGATCAAAGAGTTGGCCAAACGCTATTGCCCAATATCTAGGGTAATTAGAAGAAAGAACCAGTCTGCCCTAGTTTCAATTAATAGAGCTAGCTTTGTTGAAGCTTTCCAGATTACTGGTTCTACATGTACAAATATAGATTTGGAGTGGATTGCAGAGGATTATGACAAATACAAAGGTGTTATCAAGAAGCATGCAATCCCCAGATACATGCCTAGGGTGGATAGGAAGCCGGTTATAATTCCAGAGAGTATCGAACCACCATTTGACATCATAGCTTTCCACCATTATATGCATTGTACAATCTATGGATTATGCAGAGTGTTGGGTTTTGATGGAGATTCAACAGTGTCAGTTGAATTACTGATGATGGCCATGGACATTCAATAGCTAGATGTTAACAAAGATTACAATTATGTGGGCTATGTGGTTGAACACATTCATAATGCTCTAGTTGAAATTCAGAGTGGTGCACCCAGCCCTACATTCAAGCATTATTCATTGTTGATGCATTTAATCTTGTTCTATAATGTTGAGTTCTTGGATAAAGAATTGGAGCTTTTCAAAGAAGAACTCGGTGTCTTAATACCAATACAAAGATGGACCCAGGTTTGGGACAATAGTTCTCCCCATTCTTCTTTCCTTTTCTTTGAAAATTGGATTGTTTCGCCAATTATGGAAATGCTAGGAATAATTAGGGAACGATTGTCAATTGATGTTAGGAGAGTTTTGAGACCTTACCAGTTTGTTCCAAACTGGTCTATTTCACATAACTGGGGGGACTTTTATTTTTTTGATAACTTTTCTGTGATCAGAGTCTATGGGTGTCCTCAGCCTCCCCATATTTTACCAAAGTTTGTTCCAATTAGGATTGCTTTTATGGAGTTTATTTGGCAATTGACCCTAGTTGAAAAAAAATACCTTGATAAACACAGGAAGGGTTCTTTTCTTCCTAGGCTTTGGGTTGCATCTGATTTTACCATTGGTAGGAGTTGCTTTGATGAAGTAAACAATTTCCTTAAACAGTATAGGTTGGTTAATGTTGTGTCTAGATTCTGTGATCCGGAACAATTTATTAAAATTGCAATGCCAAAAATGACACCTTGGGCCGCAATAAAGGACCATGAACCATTGGATGATGAAGATGTGGTTAGAAATTTGCTGAGAAAAGATGAAGTACAAGAAAGGAGAAGAAAATGGAAAAATTTGATGAGAGTTGAAGAAGAATTGAAGGCTGCTGACCCTAGTTTCTCAGGTTTTTGCCCTGATAGCCCGTACTTGGAGAGGATTAACAAAATGTTGAGTTTATATGAAACTCTGATGGAACAAATGCCTCCAATTCAAGATTCTGAAATGGCTTCTTAGCAGCAAGACCCCCAAGATGTACATTCTTCACATGGCAAGAGGCCACTTAGTGTGTCTGCTCATGCTGATGTAGAGAGTGGGGATGAAGTTCAATATACCCCAGTTGCAAAGAAACAAAAAACCAGTGAGGTCGGTACAATTGTGAGGAGAGACCCTACTAGAGCAATTGTTATAGAACAAGGACAATACTTTCATCAAATAAGGACACATCTCAGAGAAGCAGGGCAGAATGAAGAACAGGGAGAAGCAAATGAAGCCCTTGCTCAAGGCTTTGATGAGCGTGTGATGTTATCAAATGAATTCATGAAAGATGATGACTTTATTAAGTCGGATGAATTTAAAAGTTTTTTGTCAAGATTGAAACAAAAACAATTAAGACAAAATCTGATCATAGAGGAAGCAAATGAAGAAAAGAAATAGGAGATCATCGAGGCACTGCAGCAATATGATCCTGACAGGGAGCAAATATCCGTGGAACAGGCAAGACAATTGATTAAGAGTACTGGTATGATTATGATGCTTGACTGAGATATCCAGTCTACTTTTATTATTGATCAGATTAGGAAGCAAGAGGACCCAATGTTCAGGAACTGAATTTGAAATTGGAGATGTAATAAGAGGATCAGGATTTAATCCTAAGTCAAAGATACTTGCTGCTTGGTCTTTGGCCCCTTCCACTCAAAAGCCCCACCTTCTAAATATCCAAGTAGAAAAGAAAGCTGACAGAATGATCTGGAACTTGCAAAACACAACTGACACGGAGATTGCCTCTTTTTTGACTCAAGTTTCTTTCATGAATTTATCAAAAATAGAGGATTTGTCAAGAAGATACACAGAAACATATACCCCATTGATTACATTGAATAAAAAATATGAAGAGACACTAATGAAGAAGGGTGCTCTGGAGGAAGAGCTAGTGGATTTGAAAGAAAAAATTGCAAATGAGCCCCCTCCAATATAGATTACAAAACAAGTACAAGAAATACCAGTTGATGTGACAGCAAAAATGGAGGAATACACAGGGAAAATTGAAAAGCTTGAAAAGGAACAAAATGTCAAGGCTATCTCTGTTGTGTCAGGAATTCTGAAACACAAGATTAATGTATTGAAAGGAAAATTGATGGTAGTGCATGATTTGCACATTTCTTTGATAGAGGCAAGTAAAACATCCTCAGAGGCTGTCACTTTTCTTGGACCTTTGTTCAATGTTTGGTCAGGAAGAAGCAGATTAATGGATAAGCTAGATACTACAATGATGTATAGTGACGAGTTCCCTCCCAAGATCAGTGACACCAAAGACATGGTGGAGGTAATGAATGCAACTTATGCATTTTTCACAGGGAAGGATGTGCTTATAAATGAAAAATTGTAGACATTTGGGGAAGGTTATAGTAAATTGGTGCCTTCAATTTATGGTAGTAATGGACAGTTGAAATCAGTTTCTAATTGGAATAGCAAATTTGATTTGATTCTAGAGCAAGAAGAAATAATCAAGCATGTAAATGAACAGGTTGATGCTGATTTCCTTAACAGTCTGCTTGATTCAATGTTCAAGGTTGAGGTTGACCATGCAAAATTTATTGTTGAGTCTAGGGCAGTTACAGATGCCAGATGGATAGATTCAGTAGCAAAGCTGGAAGAGGTAAAGGCATTCAGGTGGCCAACAGACAAAGAGGTGGACAGGTGGCAAGCCATGCTAAAGCCAAAGAAGAAATCTCAGGTTGAGGTTGCTACCCAAGATTACTCACAATAGTCTTTTTATTTTCGATCGGTAGAGAGGGATGGCCAATTGGCCACTTTTATTGATGTTGAACTTGAAAACTCTTATATAGTTATAAATTTATAATAACTCAACTATTCAAGAATTTGATAAGTGCATAGTTGAAAACTTGAATCGCATTGTGAATTTACTTTCTGATATCATTATGAATATAATATCAATATCATTTGCAGTTTGAGATCTTCACATAATTGTCTTTGTGTTGAATTTATGTTTTCACTGTGAATTGAATGGTCAAGGGTTTTTCAGTTTACATATGAATCTGGGTTGTGTATGTAATGGCATTATTCATTATTGAAGTTTATTATCAGGTTGTCTTGAATTATAAGTTTAAAGTGACTTTAGAGTCTATGCCCTAGGATAAGGCACCAATTTGTTGTCTTGATGTTTTACTAATTATGTTGTATAATGTACTCCTATCTATTGTGGTGTTTAATAGTAATGCTTTCATTCTTAATACTCTTGAGTCTTATGATTTTATATGCTATGGATGTTTATGTAATATATGTTGTATTCCTATCTATTGTGGTGCTTAATAGTAATACTTTCATTCTTAATACTCTTGAGTCTTATGATTTTATATGCTATGGATGTTTATGTAATATATATGGAGTTGTTCTATATTGTCTATAATCCTCCCACCAATTACAATGAGGTGAATCCTTAATATGTATTATGATTCTAGACTAATAGAAAATTTAAATGAAAAATTACATACACCATAACAATGCAACAAATGAAAAAAGTTAAATCTCATGATTCTAATCATTTGAAAGAGACACATTCATACACAATAAATTTAATAATTTATATATAACTCCTTCAAGAACCTGCACAAAGCTTGACACTAAATGCTTGTCATTTTCTATATAAATGACTATACAGTATACAACTTGCTCCCTTCACCTAGAGTCTAGAATGAAGAATCACTACTGGAACTAGAAAAGGAACCCCAATGACTATACAACTTGCAAACCTGCTTGAGCCATGCCATTATCACCCTGATGCCTTCGGATGGAATGTGAGATGTTACGTTCTAACCAACAAATCGTTTCCAAATAGAGGAGGAAGCCTTCATGCCCAAGAACAAAGAAAATGGAAAGATGAGCTCGAGCCTTCATGCCCACAATCAAGGAAAGTGGAAAGAGGAGCTTTAGGCTAAATGTAATATGTTGGGGAGGGGTTGCAGCTTCCATGTCATCACAAAGATGACTAGCTGCCACTCCCCACCTAAACAAATCCTTCTTTCATTCTTCTATGGGCTCCTTCTTCAAACCCCCTGCCATCCTGTGGCAGAGTAGAAGCAGAGGATGTGCCATGCATGACCTTTCTTGATAAGAAAAGGGTTTCACACCCCCTCTGGCAATCCTTCTCACTTTCACAGCCCCTCTGACAATAAACAAACTCACATAGCAGAAAACAAAAAAACACCCATCCGGTATCACAGAGCACACAACAAGTGCAACTCCATGCACGATCCTGCTCAAACATCATCTTCCTTTCTGAGGAAAAAAACCACTCTCAGAAAATGAAAAAGGTTTATTTTCTCTTCTACCAATTAAGTCACCACTCCATTGTATTTATAACATTTTCACACTTCATTTGGTGATGCTCATTCTGCATTCACGTGAAAAATTATCATTTTGGTAGTTTCCAACATGACTGTAGACTCTAGAAGTCATCATCATGCCTATCAAATCCTTAATCCATTGTATCCTGCTAAGGCTCATCTATTGTGAACGATTTTGTTCTGATTTTATTCCTCCTTGATTGGACAAATTCTGCTTCAAAATCCCTGACAACAAGCAACCTGAGCTCTTATTTCTCAGAGAAATCCATGATCTCCCATCTCTAACTCAGAAGCTATCAAATCCTTTTATGCCTCTGAAACTGTCATCCTCGCTTGTCTAATCAACATCGAATCAAGAGAAACCTTCAAACTAGTCCCTCAGGAACGAGTCAACATCCAAGCCTTATGGTTATCACTAGCTCGCGAGGTAAAATGTCTGAAGACGTGATCAAGCCGAGAGCTAGCGACCAGATAGTGTAGATGTATAAAAATGACCATATTCCTAAATGAATATTTTATGTTCATTTCTCTATTTAATTAAATTACCCACATTCCTCTATTTAATTAAGTAAATTACTCAATTTATTTAAATTAGATTCACTATACCCATTTAATGAATAAATCATTTTATTCAATTAAATTCCCCCTATCCACTTTTAATTAAATTCAAATTTAATTGAATAGTTATCCTAAATTGAATAAATCTAATTTATTTAAATTCCCCAATTGCAACCAAATTGAATTAAATTAACTTTATTTCAATTAAATCCTATTATCCCTCCATCCACTTGCAAAATCCTACATCTCCCACTTGCCTTCCTAAACCCCTTTCTAATCCCTTCTAGACTCTTCTAATCACTTCTAATTAGCCTAACCCATCTTCTAAACTTTGTCACATCCCTAAGAAAGGGGAGGTCACTTCTCAAATCCTCAAAGTCTTTGATAACCATTAAAGGCTTCAAGCCTTCAACCACTTAATTCCTCAAAGTCTTTGATAACCATTAAAGGCTTCAAGCCTTCAACCACTTAATTCCCCAAAGTCTTCATAACCATTAATGGTTAACTCAAACCCTCTTACATGGTTAAAGAATTTCTTTTAACTCAACCTTCATCCAACCCAAGGGTCTCATCAAGTATTTAATGCTTTGACCATGATTATCTCTTAATCATTTGCACAAGGGTTTATCCTGGGATTAACTCTTAATCCAATGGGTAATCTTAACTTAAGCTTAACCCTTATCTCTAGATAACCATAAGGTCTTCTGAGGCATTTAATGCCTCCAACCCCTTCTCTCAACCCAACCCTATGTTGACACTTGTCACCATTTCATTGGTGCAAATTGCAAACATGGATCCCCAACTTTCAAACTCAACCCTTGATCAACTCTTTCAATCCTGACCATCCATTGCCCTGTTTTTGCTATAAATAGAGCTCTCATTCCTCCATTTTAAATCATCATCCAAGTTTTTAGTATCACACTTATGCTCAAATACATTCAAGCTTTCATATATCATTTTATGCTCATCATTTTAGCCTCTCTTTAACTAGGAATTAGTATAAATATGCATGTTTAGAATCCTTCTTTATCATTTTAGCTCAATCATAGACTAATATATCATGTTAGGATAGTATTTATACTAACCTTGTCATCTTATAATCTAGTTTATTGTATTCTAGAATCATGCATAGTCGAGGATGCATCTCATACTAAAATCTATCAAAGCATCCCTCGTTCTTGCATTTGCCATCCCTAAACCATTTTGCTCAGTGATCTGAGAGCAAAAACATTGGTTTGAGGGACATTGTAAGATAGAGAACCATGGGACCAACCTTGGGAAGCTGAGTAATACTTCATTACTCCATAGCTTGCACCAAGAAGTCCTGTGTGTGTGTGTGGACAGGTATTTTGGAACATATTTTCACATATTGAGTTCTATCAACCCACTTTTCCCGAATATAGATAGTTTGTGGTTAAGTTATATGGTTATCGCTAGCTCGCGAGGTAAAATGTCTGAAGACATGATTAAGCTGCGAGCTAGCGACAAGTTGGTTTGGGTTTACATCGCGAGGTCTCAGGCTTTTTGGGTGTTAGCATTTTATGTTACCAAGCTTAGCAATTAAAACAATATAGCTTGTTAGTGAAATTGCTTTGATCGCGAGGTCTCGAGTTGGTCTGATGTCATACATTATAGCCGCGAGAGTTAGCGAGTAACTCATTTCATATAGTTTTCGCTAGCTCTCATGTTTGTTTAATGTTAGCATTTTTAGGTCACGAGCTAGCGACTAGATAGTTTGTGGTTAGGTTTAATGGTTATCGCTAGCTTGCGAAGTTAAATGTCTGAAGACCTGATCAAGCCGCGAGCTTGCGAGTGAATTGCTAGCGGTTAAGAGATAAACAATTTTATGTTGGCTAGTACGCGACAAGGGTTAAAGTTACCACTATCTCCAAGTCGCTGCGGTGACGAGGACTTAACATTTTGTGGTCGAGAATTGGCGAGTGGCAGTTCAGTTTCTCTCAGTCGCTAGATCTCAAGGTTACGAAGGCTTAGCATTTTTAGCTTGCGAGTTGGAGATAGAGAGAGTCGTAAGGGCTTGTCGCTAGGTCGCGAGATGCCCTAATGGGCAGTCTTCCAGGCAGAGAGATGATGACTGCGTGCCACGTGTTTTAATGACTTAAAGTTAATATCTTGAAATCGCCAATATTTTTATTTTTATGGTTTGAAAATAGCTTTAAATCGCCAATATTTTTATTTTTATGGTTTGAAAATAGGTTGAAATCGCCAATATTTTTTTTTAATGGTTTGAAAATAGGTTGAAATCGCCAATGCAAATATTTTTTTGGTTTTAAAAACATTAAAATTCGCCCATGCAAATATTTTTGGGGTTTTAAAAACATTACAATTCACCAATGGAGATTATTTTTTTTCTCCGTAAACCACAAAAATTCGCCCGTAAAATTAAAATTTTCCTCGAGAATTATACAACTTTCGATAGGTTTTTACACCTTGTCCAAGGGGGGGGGTTTCTTAAAGTTTTCCCTGGTTGAGGTCTAAATGAAGCTCAACAAAAAATCGTTGTGCAAAATATAATTAAATTAGGTTGTTATTTGGATTTCAACCATGAGCTACAAGAAAAAATGGGCAGATCAATGTGGCCATCTGAGGGTCCACACATATAGAGACTTGATATGCCCTCACCTGATATCTAATATCATCATATAAAAAAAAATGAGATTGGATAATTTCTTTGGGCATATTTAGTTGAACTATAGAAAGAGAAATATCACCACTAACCTCTTGCCACATTTGGGTAAGAAAAATAGCTAGAGTATCACTAGAATAGGTATATGTCCCACCTCATGTAAGTCTAATATGCTCTAAGCTAGCTGAAATATTCTCACAATTGTCCCTATAAATACTTGTGGCATTAAGGTTTGCTAAAATGACTATCAATATATTAATCTTAGTATTTGCATATGTCCAAATACCAAGTGCATCTTCCATATTGACCTAAGTTGTACACAATATAAATTAATCACATCTTAAATTTTTAAATTTAAGTTGGGCATTAAGTTTAGGACTATTTGATATATATCATTTAAGTAAAATTCAAATGAAAAACTTTATATCATCATACATAGTTCAAGAATTTAATATATAGGATTGAAAGGTATTTAATCATTAATTAAATTGTAAGGATCAATGAGCTTCTTGCTTTATAATCTTACCACAAATAACAAAGATAACATGAACAAGAATAGCAGCCATTTAACATCAGATAGAAACATGTAAGAATGGATCTAAATCTCATGCAATCTACATGTAAGTATGAGATAATATAATGTACAAGATGTAGCCATGTAAAATATACATGTAAGCTATTAGATGATACTTTTTCTAGTTGAAATTTTAAAAAGAAAAATCTAACAAAATACAAAAAAAAAACAAAAAAACATATGAATATGTATATATTATACTAAAATATCTATATTTTTCAACATTTTAATCTCCCTCCCCCCCCCCCTCTCTCTCTCTCTCACACACACACACACACACACACACACACATTCTATATTTTTCAATTATAGCATCTTACATGCATTCAAAGTTATGTCTATATTTGCAGTGAAACTCAATGAATAATGTGTGCTATTTTCATAGTACATTTTTCATGAACCAACCTCCAATGAGCATGAATCATCCACTTATCACTCATTATGAATGTAAGTGATGCTCACAAGTAGGATTTATCCTTAAGTATGAATGATAGGTCACAAGAATGATCCTCACATGTGTAGCCCTAATATTTGGGTACAAATGATCCTAGAAATTCTTAGAGGCTAGTAATTGAAGCATAAATTCAATGGATCCTAGTTTTATTGGTCTTCATCCATCCTTTGGCACTACTTCAAGTCGTAGATTTTCCCCTTTGTTTCTTATTATAGCTAATTTCATAGTCTCATTTTTTCCCTATATATATTGCTTCCTAAAGTTCCCTATTCTTAATTTTTATATATAGTCTTCACATGATTATGAGATCTATAGACCTACTATTTTTTTTATATACATGGATAAAATTTGTCATCTTCAAGGATTTCTAAGGTTACATTGAATACTAGGAGGGCATCTAGTGCACAATATAGAAATAGCATCTAGAGAAGAACCTAAGAGACAAGTATTGTTTACACACATTAATATTGATTTTATGTTATGATTGTTAGGTCCCAGAGACAACTTAGAGGGGGGGTGAATCAGTTGTCCAATAAATTCAACCAAAATTAACTTAACCAAAAATTAATGCTTAATGTTGGTAAACCAAACTTTATGCCGGTAGATAGTTTTATCAGTTAATTGCAGTACTAGTAAATATTAATGCATGAAACAGAAAGACAATAACATCCACAACACATAACACAAATATTTGTACATGGAAAACCTGTAAGGGAAAAACCACGATGGGAAGCTTTACCCACAATCAAATGATACTACTGCAGATAGTATGTGTGTACAATATGGATTCTGCACATACAGAAAAGCCAGCTGCCTAGAGCTCACTGCTCAATCACAAAAAGAGAGTAACATTGACTACAATTGGATGGTTAAATCCAATAATAATATACTGGATAAAATAGCATCTTCATATGTTGGATTCAATACTGGTTTAGTTTTGATTGTCTTCACAAAAACCTTCCTTCAACCTTCAAATGATGTCTGCGTGTATAGCTCTTCTTATTTTCACATATACCTTATTACAATCCTTTTTTTTCAATCGCATATCAATCTCACAAATGAGATCTTACATTTATACCATAACCTAAGACCAATTGAATAGGTCGGCTCACTAAAAGATATTATAATAAAATCAATTACAAATAAATCATTATGCGATGCATGATGTCGGCTCAATGCATTTACAATAATAATAAATCATCTCCATAACGTGCCCTGCTAATCTGGAATAGATATGCCTACTGGTACATAACCTAGACCTATTTGCCGGTAACAACAAATATGCAAACCCGAATAAACAAATAACCAGGTCGCCAAAACCAAGTGATGAAATAATGTCTTTGACATAACCAATTAGTCTCCAAGTCATTCCAAGTGTCGGTGAACAATATAATCTATCAGTGAACCAAATATCGGTGACTGTGCATAAGTCTCTGACTTGCCGGTGAACATAACAAAGATCTCCAAGTGTTGATAAGTGTTGACAAGTGATGATAGGTGTTGACATCAATGACAAAACCATATCAACATATCCAAAATACCAACAATGATTTGATGCACATGTATTAATATCTTATCTTGTTGAATACATCTTGTATGGTGGACATTAATAAACTTGTAATATTTACTCCGACTATTCAAAATAATTACATTTGGAAGAGAGAGAAATACTTCTATATATATAAATTTAACATGTACATGCACAACATAGTGAATACCTTCAAGTGATACACATATACTTACATCATGCCTACATATAAGTTTTGGAATTAAATAAGTGTCATGGTTCATGACATAGATGTAAATAGAATCAGTAGTTAACAGATATTTTAAAGAAAATTTAAGCTAGATAGGAAGTTAGTATCTACCTTGGTTGCCAAAATTGTATCTTCTAAATTGCTTATTTACCTTGCTTGTTCAAAATAGTTATGGTGCAAATTATATTTTTAATCATAGTGTGTCCTTATGTATACATAACAAAAATGATCTAGGCCAATATTCCTCTTTACCTCTTAAACTAATCCTAATGGACAAGTACTAGAAGCTTGAGGTAATGAATAAAATCATTCTTGAGTGCATGATCACCCAATCTTGATTGTAACACAAGTTATATTAAGTAATTTATGTATCCATGAAAATAAGGGAGGCACACAACTTGAAGAATTGCACATGTTGTAATGAATTGGGCCTCTACCATCATACTTTGTAAAAAAAGGTTCCATAGTATTTGGTGAAGGATAAAACAAAGTTTCATATGTCAAAGTACTATGGAATAATTTGATATTTTTATCTTTTTATTTAACTTTTTTGTGTAAAGTATCCACATATATAATTTTATATTATGAATCCTAGTAATAGGGTAGTTCACGTATAAGGTGATTAATCATTTTCAACATGTCCCCTATTCATATGTGTATGTATTATATTATATATAAAAATGGTAGATAATGTGAAAATATGTATCATCAACTATGACACCTTATCCCCAAATATTTCAAGAAATAATTGTACAATATCCTCATGTTGTTCTAACCCTTAGCTATGTCTACAATATTTTCAATGTGGTTTTTAGGAGGGTTATCACAATCTCAAATATATATATAATTTACAAGCATGAATTGATGTATAATATGGTTACAATTATAAAATATATCATAATGCTGAATATATATATATATATATATATATATATATATATATATATATATATATATATATATATATATATATATATATATATATATATATATAATGAGATTAATAGTAAGAAAATGACATTAGAAGGGGAGAATGATCTAATCATGAGTAGTTCACATATCCTAGGGCCAGTATTAAAATAATATATGGATTCATATGCCAATGCACAATAGGATATATAGATAGAAACACATGAATGAAACCATTGTTTACCTTTAGTAATAATAAAGAACCTTTAAGGAATAGTAAAACAATAAATCCATTAGAAGTGTTGCGTGATGAGTTAATTTTAGAGAAGTGAATTTTAGTAGGAGAATATGGTAAGGTGACAATTAGATAAGGATAAATAATTTAATCTCCCTAAAGAAACAATAATAATGACATGTGTGGTAGGGATAATTCTATTATAAAAGGAATAAATAATCACTTATGGATCAACAAATTTAAATATTGTGTAGTAGAGGATGACATATAGATTAGACTATACCCTAACATAATTTATATTAATAAAAACATTTAGAATATATCCAATTTGGGCTTGATTGAGAAGTTTCATGGTTATTGGTTGGATATAGAGAATATTTAAGAAAATTCTTGTGTTGCATGCAATATCAAATTTATTTCAAAAGGTTTCTTTCTAGTATCATATTGAAGAAAGATGTTGAGTAGAATATCTTGCAAATGGGTCCATAAATTATGCATGTCATAGATTTTTTTTTCAAAATTGCAATCCTAATTTTTATCATATATCATACTATATTAAAGATATACCTATGCCTTTTCCTATAAATTTTTCTAAAGGAATATTGGTAAACTTCTAGTTTGGAAAAAAATAAAAAATCTTTTAAAGAAATTCTATTGTGTTGTTAAATATTTTTAATGGAAAATATAATAGATTTGTACTTGAACATGTGTTAGATGTCTCTACATCCTTTTTTGTGTTATTCTTGTAAGAATTTATGACTGAAATTAAGAAACTAAGTGCTATCCTTGTTTGAGTTATTCTTGTTTGAATTAATGATTGACATTTAGAAACTAAGTGTTATTCTTGTTTGTGTTATTCTTGTAAGAATTCATGATTGACATTTAGAAACTAAGTGTTATCCTTGTTTGTTTATGTAACATCGTAAATTGTATCCGCATAGAATTTTGTCTTCACTTCTATCACACCTTGTCACTTCTAGTTTCGATGATTGATGCATGTCTTAATTCTATGCACACCATCCATAGACTTGTAGTTCATCTCCTTATTTGCCTTCCCTCAATCCCGAGTCCTAAATGTTAAGACTTGGGCACCCAACATCCTAGTCCTCTCAATTAGAGCCCATTTTTGGTCCTCATAATGATAATGTGAGATGAGTGAGAAATTCGATCTTGTGTTGGCCTACTCCAGAATTTCAATTAATTTTTATGTGGTAAAGTATAAAAGGAGGTATACCCCTCTCATTTGAAACCTTACATTTCTAGGAGGAAAAATTATTATCCTAATTCAATTCAAGTGAGAAAGAAATTACTCACTCATCAAGCATTGGATAAGAAGTGAAGTCAAGTTTATGCATTCAAGATGGCACCCATTATCAGCCTTATTTGAAGACATTCAACAAGACATCCTAAAACCCTTGCATGAGGATCAAACGCAACTTCATCAACGTATATATTTCAATTACAAGAATTCATTTTCAGATCTAGCCTTTCCCTCAAAAGGAAAGCATCTTTCTACAATTTCCATTTCAATTACTATTTCAACGTTAAGGTTAATTACTAAATCGGGGTTTGACCTAGGGAAAACCCCTATCCATGATATCTTTTCTTCTTTTTCTATGTGCAAGAAACAAACTTAGGAGTTATACTTAGGGATTTAGATAGAGTTGACAATGACAAACATGTTCAGCTTTCGATGGAGCAAAATTTAGAGGACCGGAGCGAATATGTATTAGTATCTAGTCTTGAAAATCAGGCCAAAATTTTGGGAACATGTTCTAAACATCTTCTTTTGCATAGATCTTAGTTTGTGGCTCTATGGGATATCTTTATTAGTTTTTTTTTAACAATTTACTTCAATTATTCATTGTTTTACCCTAATTTCACAATTACCTTCCAATTTAAACTAAGAAAGAGGGTAAATCAAAATAACCAATAAATGTAATAAAAATTTCACCCCTTTCCCTATGTGGATTGTGGATAGATCTATTGGATTCACCCCTCCTTCAATATGTTAGTTGATTTGGCTTCTTATTGGTTTTATTATCTAATAGGGGAAACCCTGATTATAAATTACACTCAACACATTTTGGTGAACCAACTTATTTCATGCTTACTTATAATTTATTTTCTCGTATCTAATTTATATGTACTTTAATATTAATGTTTGCACTCATAAATCATATTAGCAATTGAATTACATAATTAGTGGTTAATTTCACAAAAAAGCCTATTTATTATACTAAAATTGACTTGTGGGTTGCATAATATTTTAATTGTATTTTTAGATCTGATTATTATGACATATTATGTTCAGATTTAGAGGCATCAAATTTTCAATGTCATAATTCAAATTGCTTAATTAATTGATTAATCAATCACTTTTACATAGAATTGCATTTCTTAATCATAGTATTTGTATCCAATTTTCCTCCCTTTATGCATGAGTTTTGTTTTTGATAAGGTAAAATAGGTTTTAAGGGGACCCAAAACCCCTTATAGAAGGATTTTATGAGGATCCAAAGCCCACAAAAAAGAGCATTTCTGCAACTAGATATGACATACACTAATCACAACAAATCAACAACCCAACACTAGAAAGTGAACATGAAAGAATTGGCTGAATCACCACAGAGGTCAAAGCCATAAAAAAAGAGACCTCAAAGATACATAAATAAAGGGTTTTTCTAGGCTCCCATAACTTGAACCAAGGGTTTTACAAGGCTCCCATAACCTGAAACCATGGGTTTTGACAAGGCTCCATAACCTAGAGGTAGATAGACAGAGGCCTTTGAAAGGCTCCCATAACCTGAAACATGGGATTTGTCAAGGTTTCTATAACCTAAGGCCCCAAAAAATAGACTAGTTACATTTACAAAATATCTTGGTGACTAGTGTTTGAAAAGGCTCCCAAAACCTTTGAAGTAAAGGAAAAAGTCACTCCTCAAGAATAAACAAGAACATAAGGAAGAGCAACAAGACAGGGTTTTGAAAGGTACCCTAAACCATCACAATGGGTTTTAGAATGGACCCCATAACCATAAATAACATGGGTTTTGAAAAGGCTCCCATAAAATACACTTTCAAAGACAAAATTAAAAGACAGGAAAAATAAGATGGAAGGTTGGGTTTCAAAAAGGATCCCAAAACCTTGGGATGGAACTAAAACACAAACCTATCAAACACCCAACACATGAAATCTACCAAAATCTCCACCTCCATAGTTGAAAAAAGATATAGAAACCATAGCAAGATGTAGACAACATCGACACAAGCAATCATCAAGAATGGGGCAGCAAAACCCCCATGAAACTCCTTCTGACATCACCTACCAAGCAACTCTCCACATATTGGATTATTGGGGAGATTGTTAGATTTGGTTGATCATTCCTGCTACTAGGATATGTTGTTTTCATTGATGTCAACATATTCCTGTGAGTTATTCTGGTGAGTTTGGGAAGAATTTTTTATCTGGTTTTGTAGTTTGGTCTTGCTGATCAGTATTTTGCAGAATCCAATATTTCCTCTAGTATATTCTGATGTGATCAGATCTTGTGCCAAGACTTTAGATTATTGTTTGGGATGATCCTGTGTATCTTCATTTTAGATGGTTCATGATTTGGTGCTCCGCAAGTTATCTGTCCTTGTAACAGTTGCTGATTGGTTGTATTCTTGAGCTTTGAGACGTTGACCGATGAAGATTTGAAAAGAGGTGGTAGTGCAACTATTCTAGGTTATTCTAACGTGCTTGTTGATGTTTCCTAGTTGTTTCCTATTTGTTTTGGCAACCAGCATTGATTGTTGTGCGTGTTTTTTATGGTTTCTATGAACCGGTGATGATTTTCGTGTTATGCAGTATTTTTGGTGGTGTAGCATGTTGCGGTTGATCTTGGGTGGATTTCTAGTGGATGTAATCATTTGGGAATTTGAATTAGGTCCATGCTATGTAATGTAAAGAATAATATTGGTCCGATGGTTGATCTTTGTATCGTGCAATGTAATTTTGTAATTATAAGTTGAGGGTTGAGGGTTTAGCTGACTTTGTTATCAAGGTTGATGATTTGCATATATAGGTGAGATGCTTAAGTAATTTAGGTGTTGGTATTATGTTTACATAATTAGAGAGAGGTGAATGTGTGAACAAGGATATATCATTCATCGAAGTGTTGAGGTGTGTTTGCTGTTGCAGAGAAGATAATTATGCTTAACCAGAATTGTCATCAGGCATTTGTAGATGCTATCATTACAATTCATTACTTCTGGATTATAGTCTGAATCGTATTCTAAGTCAGTGAGACTTCCTTGAGGGTTGTAGCCTTCTGGGCAAATATCTTTGAGCGGTGAGCTCTAGGCAGTGTGCTTGAATGCATGCGCATTCCCCATTGTAATATTTTCACATACTATTGCAGAGTATCATATTACTATGGGTAGGTTCCCATAGTGCTTTTTCCCTTAACCAGGTTTTCCACGTTAAAATCTTGGTGTTGTGTGTTGTGCTGTTAATTTTCTTAAATCTATTTGTTGTTGTGGCTTATCAATTTGTGTTTTGGAGTTTAATTTGTTGTGATCCGATGAAGACTAATTCAACCCCCCTCCTCCCAGTCTTCCTTCTTGATTGCTGCTAACAATTGGTATCAGAACTAGATCCTTCGATAGAAGCTTAATCACTTGAGGAGATCTAGGATGGCAACTCAAGGTATTATTTTCAAGAAGGATAGTTTGAGGTTTGATGGAAACAACTATACTATGTGGAAGAGATGGACAGAGGTGCATTTGAAATGTCTTAAAGAAGATTATTGGAAGACTAGTGAGAATGCCTATGTTGTTGCTCAGTATGGACCATCCACTCCTAATGAGGTTAAGGAAGCTGAGTATAACATCAGAGTGAATGAAGCATTTCTCAATGCCTTGACTAATTCTGAAATGACAAATGTTATGGAATTTTAGACCGCACATGAGATCTGAGTGAAGCTTGAAATCCTGTATGAAGGTGATAGTCAAGTGAAAGTTGCTAAGTTGCAAAGTTTAAAAGGAAGGTATGAGACATTGAGGATTGGAGATGATGAGAACATACATTCATAGATGACTACTTGGTGAATGATCTTGTCCTTGATATCAGATCTGTTGGTGGAAGATTGAAGAAGATGATATTGCTGCTAAGGTGTTGCGATCTTTGCCTCATGCTTATAAACATAAGGTTACCACTATTGATGACATATGGAGTGTAACTACAGTGACAAGAGATGTGTTGGTTGGAAAACTTGCTGCATTTGAGCTGAGTGAATTTGGAGAATCACATGGAAAGTCTGAGACAACATTCAAAGCATCAGCATCTATGTTCGGTAAGCAGAAATATGATCCCGATAAGTGCAAGATATCTAGATATGAAAGAGAAAGAAGAGAGATAGCAGAGAAAGAAAGAGAGCTTGATGAGCTTGAAGCACTAATTGCTCGAAGATTGCCTAAAGGTGTCGGTAAGTATGATGGAAATTTGCCCTTGAATTGTTTTTCTTGTAATAGGATAGGACATTTTGCTTCTAGATGTCCGGAGATAATGGCTAAGTATGACAAATATGATAAGTTTGATAAGCATGATATGAATGATAGATATGAGAAGTATGATAAGCTTTATAAGTCTAATCGGAAGTTTAGGAACCAAAAGAAGTGTTATTATGCTGTAGATGAAGGTTCTACAGATGATGAATAAGAAGAAGATGAATTTATGTTTATTGCCATTAAAGAGGATAGAATTGTGTCTATTGATTACACTAGTTTTTCTGTTGAGGAGAGAGCTTTGGTTGCTAAGGTAGAAGAAAAGGCTGAATGGGTGATTAATGGCAGTTGTTCACATCATATGACCGGTGACAAAAGAAAATTTGTAAGCATGGAAAGGTATGATGGTGGAGTAGTTAGATTAGTATTGAGACTTGCAGTAGTATTCTATGTAAAAATTTGCCAAATAAAAAATAAATCCACCAATGTGAATTCATGTGAGGAAGTCAAATATTAGTCTTAGAAAATGTCATAGTGTTCTTAGAAATAGATTGTAGGAATGAACTTAGGTAATTAAAGACACCCCTAAAGAAAAAGCTATAGCTACAGCTACTGTAGGATTAGTTACAACAATAAATGTAATTCAAAAATTTGATAACAAATTTAAAGGATTTTAGAAAATAAATATGAATATTTTTGCAAAAGCGATAATCTTGAAAAAAGTTTAGAGAATGATCAAGAAAAAAGTAAAATATAAAAGAAAGATTGAATTTGTTTGATGATGTTAAGAAGGAAAATGAATATTTAGTAGAAAAGATAAAGTTGTTGGAAAAATAAAATGTTTTTGAAATTTAACCCACCATTTTGTGATGTCTCGTGTGGGACAAAAGATTTGTGTTCTTTTGATCAATCAATTGGTTTGTGTGATATAGCTGGATTTGTTTTTGATGATAAGGATAAAGATAATAATTTGTTTGAATCTACAAAAGTTGTTATGAAATGAGAATAATTTTTTTTTGAAAAAAATTGTTGATTTCAAGATTATAAAATGAATGGGATATGAAAGGCGAGTATTAGGAAAGTATGAGCAAGGAATCAAAGATCTCATTGAGCCAATAGTGATGCCAAAGTATGAGGGCCTTGGATGTGTAAAAAATAAAGGAAATGATACTATAGGTGTTACAGGTTCAAACAAATCAATTCAAAGAAATTGTGCATCAATGTTCTCATTGTAATAAGGAAAGAAATAGAAACGATGTGATGAGATTTACACACTTGTAGTGTTTGTGGCTTGAGAAATCATTTTGAAAATATGAGTTGGAATAGGGATTGGGAGAATGAATCTAAGATGGGTTTGACTATTCAAAAAGGATAACAAATATTTTGGGTCAAATGAAATCTTTATCTTGTAAGAAATGAAAAATAGAAAACAACAAATAGTGAGTTTATAGGAACAATATTTCCAAATTAAAGCTTTTAATATTTGAAAATCAATTGATGAAAGAATTGGTTAATGGATTTGGGTATTGTGAATGCTCACACGTTTGTAATAAAAATCAAGAGGGAGTATTGGAATATGTAATTTCTCACACAACCAATTATTAAATGAGAAAGACAAGTTTAAAATTGAATATTTTAGAAGGAAACAAAATAAGGATGAAGAGAAAAAAACATTGATTATTTTTTATTTTTGACAAATTGACCTAGATTCTAGAAATGTTTAAAAGCCATCTATATAATAAGGCAACATGTAATAGTTTTGCATCAAAGGTGTTTGTATGATCAAATGATCATATAGTTTCCAAACCTTAGAGAATGATTATTGAACTGCAGAATAATTAAGGGACATAGTTTTATGATGAGCCATACTAAAGTTCAGAGTGTTCCTTACTCTATGGGATTCCCTAGGGTTGGTGGGTGGCAATAGGGTAGCCTTCCACAAATCAATCTACCTCACTCTACCATAGAATTATAGGGGCCCTGCCACCCTCCAAGGGACATAGTTGCACCAACCTTGAAAGATTGATTAACGAACGTTTCAACACTGAAAACTTAGAATAGTTTATCAAAGTGGTTGATATCTTTTGCAGTTTGTGTTTGATGTGTTCTATATAATGTGTTCTTGAAATCTTTGTTTATATAAGGTGTGCCGGCGTATAACGCATACCAAGGTCATTAATGATCACGTACTTAAAGCTAATGAAACCCAATTACTGTAACAAGTCTATATTCTCTTTAATGTTGGGAAGCTTTGGACGCTCTTTGTCAACCCTAATTTGGTACCACATATAAAACCTCGTCGATGAGCGAACCAGATCGATTACTGTTGGGGGTCAACCCCTAATTTGAGATCATATATAAAAAATCTTTCCAGTTTTCTTAAAAGATTTAATCTGTCGATGAAAAAACTCTTCATTTAACAGAAACCGGAAAAAAAGCGTGCAATATCGATTCTTTCGCTTACAAATTATTTTGGATGCTACTGCATGGGCATATACTGTAATATTCATTTGTCTTCTAAATTTAACTTGAATAATTAATTACAAGAATATTAAAAACAATCATAAATTACAACTTTTAAGTTTTAAATTTGTGAACAACTTTATGATCTACATTCATGACAGTGCTCTATTGACAGTTTTTTAAAGGTCTAGATCACAGTGATATAATACCTTGCTCTCTGTCATAATACCTATGTTCCATCTTCTTGCACATAACTTCCATGAAATTAGCGGAGAAGAAATCAAATTTCTATCCTCTATCAAAAAGCAGATACTTTCATGGGATTTAATAGAAATCTTAAAAATGAGATGAATAAAACATACAAGGAATAAACCAAAATCGTCTGCTGTGCCTTCTAGTTCATTCAAAACAATCTGTCCTGGTTATTCTCAGTTCAAACGTTGTGTTTCCTTAGATCTGGTTAAAAACAGAGAGTTCCTAAACGTTGGACGATAAATAAGCTTATTTGAGAATGATGTCTAAATCTTACAATGGAATCTGCATTTTAATAAAGTGAGATTATAGATATCAATGAGGACAATGCATTTTTTCCGAAAAAACTTCCTTGAGAATAGCAGAGACGAAATGAACATTCTATTCTCTATCAAACGGTAAATAACTCTAAAAATTGAGAATAATATGAGATATATTGTATAGACCAAAACTATTTGCTGTGCTTGTTTGTTCATTCAAAAGAAACATTGCTTCAAGTCAATAATCTTTACCACTTTTTATATACAATATATAGAGAGATCCCAACCATCTTACTTGATAAATACCTAAACATGTTGCAAACCACTTTCAGATGCACGCAGCTTGGCACGGTACAATAGCACTTATATCAAGTAGTGAAACAAATGCTCATTGGATCGTGCCAAACTACGGCTTCTGAAAGGAATGAGCAATTTGTTCTCTCAATTTTCGCTGCAATGCTTGAATTATTTGGTTGCATGGGTTTTTATAGGAAACCAAAAAAATAAAAGAAAAATCTGTGTAGAGATTGGCCACATAGTATTGGGGGACCAATGCATTGCGTGGCGGGCCACAGCACTCAATGCTGAATGCCATTCTTATTCATCGAGACATAAATGGATCATCAGAGACTTTAATAACAATGGATTTTCTTGGACTTATTTTTTTTAATATATCAATTATACACCCTACGCAAGTCATCGTGTAGAGTCAAAAGTGCAATCATGTTGTTAATCTTTCAATAAATTTATTTAGATATTAATGTTTAAACTATGGGTAAGTCTATTTAGGGATTGTTTGAGACATCTGAAAGACTTCATGCTTTCCCACCCAACCCCCATTTGGAAATTTGTGCGCAGTAAGTACGCTTTCAAGTAGATGAAAAAGTTAGAATTAAATAACATTCTGTATTATAATTGGTGTCTCAATGTCGGTAGGGCACAGTCATTGGGGGCTGTCATTCATTGGGACGAGAGATAAAATAACGTGGCTCTCCCATTTCTCTCATTTGTTCCGTCATTGAAGAGAATGGATGTTAATTCCTAGGAACAATTTCTCAGTTTCAAAAAGAAGAATTACTTATGCTTTGATTTGACATCATTTTAATATTTGTGTTTGTGCTCCTCTCTATTATTTTCTGCTAGAGCAGCATATATGACTTGGTATGTTACAAACCGAAATAAAAAACGCAAAACTGAAATTCACAAGATTCAACATAAATAGACATAAATAGATTAGCAAGCTAGCACAAAAGTACATGTTTACAGTGATCGGACATGGCTGATAGAGGACATTTGGGTTCATGGGCGGATGTGCGCTGGGAAGACCCGTCTCATGTTCCGCCGTGGGTCTACACGAAAGGTAGATGGAAGGACATGGCGATACAGGTAAACCGGAGAGGAAATAACAAGGTTTTTCAGCCAGCTTCAAAATACTTTCAAGGCTTCTTTGGGAACAGACGCAGTGTGGCATGGAGGCAGAATAACAATGGAAGGAGATTCACTCAAGGGCGTTTTAATAATGGTGCAAATCATGGGAATTCTGAGAAGCAATTCAAGGGATTTTCGAGGAAATGGTCTTTGGATTTGCGCAATCAGTGAACGTTTGCTAGGGTTGTTGGCTTGGCAAATAAAGAGACTGCGGCTAGGGTTTCTGTTTCTTCAGAGCAGGTGGGAAATAAGGTAAATGTGAACCTCAAGGAAGCTAGTCCGGAAAAGGTAAGTAAGATTCCATTTGATCCTATTCTACCCGAGGTTTCTTCATCACAGGTTTGGGCTCCTATCCCTTGTATCGATCTTTTAGGTTCTTATGTCGATAAGAAAGCGAATTGTTTGCATACAAATGCTATTTTTGGGGAAATTTGGGGTGATCAAATTAGTTTGTTAAAGCTTTATCATAAATTGCAGAATAGATGGGGGGATATGCATTATTTTCAATTATTGTCTGTGAATGCTTTTATTATTGTCTTTGATTCTCCTTCTTTCAGAAATGAGGTATTAAGAACTTCGCATCATTGGTTTGGAAAACATTTAATTTCAATTGCGGCTTGGAAACCTTTTTCTGTTCCTTCTTGGTCTAGTTCGAAACTTATTCCTTTCTGGTTTGGTTTACCTAAAATTCCTTTTGAATTTATGGATCCAGATGTTCTTGAGAAAATTGGAAATACTATTGGAACTTTTTTAACATCTAAAATGGACTTTGTGGAGGGGGAGGTTCTGGTAAAAATTTGTGTTCTTATTAACTCTAACAATGTTTGCCCCCGTACTTGTAATATCAAGTCTCATGATGGTATTTGGTGCCAGTCAATTGAGAAATTAGATAAGGAGCTTCTTAAGTCTCCTTTACTTTTGGATGCTCCTTTACTTATGGATTTTAAGAAAAACCAGCAGGTTGTTGACTCTTTCCCTAAATCCCTTAATAAAGATAGTTTGTCAGCGGGACCTTCGATTGAAGGATGTGGAAATGTCTCTTCACATAAATTGGTAGAAATAGGTCACATTAATCTTGAAAATAATCCGTAGTTCTGGGAAACCAAATGATCACACTTCGGGTTCGGTCTCACTTTCGTCTTTACTTAAGACATTTTCTAATAATGAGGGTATAGTGGACGGTAATCCCTCGATGAATGGAGTAGATCACCCATTGATGATAGATTGCCCTAAGATGCCAAATAATCACACAAAGGGTAAGGACGACAATTTGTCTTCATGCACTCAAAAGGAGGTTTTGGATTCTTCAAAGAATGTGAATTTAGAGTGTAGTGGTTGATATGGAAACTATTAAGCAGGTACCTGCCATAGGTTTTCCTAATGATGCTTCTCTAGTTCAAGAAATTAAGAATTTGGTGTCTAATAATTCCCCTCTGAATGTTGAAATTAATATGGCTAATGAATCTTCCTTAGGGAATAGTAATCCATCAGAGGTTGTCCCTATTATTATGCCAGATGAGAATTTGGTTCAGCAAGTACATGATATTTTGAACAATCATGCACATCAAATGGATGAGGGTATTACTGATAGAGTTGTTTGTTCAATTGAGAATGATTTGGGGGGTATAAACTCGACCCTTCCAATTTCTGCATCTGCTAATCCTTTTGCGGTTTTGGCTACAATAGAGTTGGGTTTTGAAGATAATCCATTTATCCTAGCTTCTCCAAAGTCATGCAAGAGTTTACCAATTGTCCAAACAACTCCAGTTTTTTCACCATCGGTGGTTTCTCCTAGGAGAGGTAGGCCTCCAAATAATCTTAAGACTCAAATGGAAATTGATGCTGGAATTCAAAAGACTTTGTCCCTTTCTCCTGCATTCAGTCTCAATTGGTAGGCCTAAGAAAACATGCCTAACTCCTGTAAGTGTAAAAAGAAAGAGGAGTAAAAGATTCGTGACTAGTCCACCTGTGACAAGATCAGGGGCTATGAAACGTAATTTGCAAGGTTGCTTTGGGGAAGGCAAAAATTCTCCGATTATTGGGAAGAGGGGAGCTTCGGCCTCCCCTTGAGGAAAATGAGAATTATTTCTTGGAATGTTAGGGGCTTAAATGCCCCTAACAAGAGACGCTTAATTAAGGGAGGCATTCAGTCTCAATTAGTAGGCCTAAGAAAACATGCCTAACTCCTGTAAGTGTAAAAAGAAAGAGGAGTAAAAGATTCGTGACTAGTCCACCTGTGACAAGATCAGGGGCTATGAAATGTAATTTGCAAGGTTGCTTTGGGGAAGGCAAAAATTCTCCGATTATTGGGAAGAGGGGAGCTTCGGCCTCCCCTTGAGGAAAATGAGAATTATTTCTTGGAATGTTAGGGGCTTAAATGCCCCTAACAAGAGACGCTTAATTAAGTCCCAAATGGACTTAATTAAGTGTGATATTTTTATGTTGCAAGAAACAAAGTTGTCAAAGGAGTCTGCTAATTTTGTTTTTTCATCTTGGAGAAGGTGGAATTTTCTTTCTTCTCCGGCTTGTGGTGCTTCAGGAGGTTTGGCACTACTTTGGAATAATTATAATATTGAGGTACAGTTAGTGGCATCTACTACAAATTGGATGTTGGCTCTAGTTATAAGCAAGATTTCGAAGGTTAAATTCTGGTTTTTTAATATTTATGCTCCGTCAAGAATTCAAGGGAAGAGTAAGTTATGGGGTGAATTAAAGAGGATTTATTCTCCCTTAAAACATGGTTCCATTATTATCTTCGAGGGTGAGTTTAATGCTATCACTGATTTAGATGAGAAAAGAGGAGGTGTTTTCCCTAATAAAAGGATTATGGATGACTTTGGGGATTTCATTTCTGATATAAGCCTTTTTTATTGTAAGTCTCAGAATGGGGTTTTCACATGGACAAACATGAGAAGGGATTTTTCTCAGATTGCTGAGAGATTAGATCGACTTTTGTTATCTGAGAATTGGATTCATTCAGATTTTGAATTCTTTTCCTCTATTCTACCGGTCTTAGATTCTGATCATTTTCCAATTTCTCTTTCAGTTATTGAGGATAGGGCTTCTTTTAAGTCTCCATTTAAATTTGAGCACATGTGGTTTAGGGATTCTTCCTTTTTACCTCTACTTATGAAATGGTGGAATTCTACTCCTTTTTGTTCTGGGTCCCGTATGTTTCAGATTGCTAAGAAGTTAAGTTATTTGAAATTGAATATTAGGGAATGAAATATCTCGCATTTTAAAAACATTTTTAAGAAGAAACAAAGGATTCAAGATACGATTGAGTGTTTTAATACTCATGTGCTTCAACATGATATGGTGCCACAAGTTTTTGATGAATTGAAGTCACTAAAATTAGAGCTTGAGGAGGTGTTAGCTAGAAAGAAAATCTATTGGAGACAAAAATCTAGAGAGTTATGGCTTTTAGATGGTGACAGGAACACAAATTTTTTTTATTCTTCAACTAAGATTAAAAGATGTAAGAATAGGATATCTTGTATTCAGTGTCAGAATGAGAATTTATTGACAGAGCCAGAGGACATTGCTTCAGAGGCAGTTAGGTTTTTTAAGTCATTATTATCTTCAGAAAATGGAAATCTCAACAATGATATTATATCTAATATTCCTCCTTTAGTATCTTTGGAAGACAATAAGATGTTGATGTCTCCCTTTTCCTTAGAAGAAGTTAAGAGTGCTATCTTTGCCATGAATCTAGATAAAGCCCCAGGACCATATGGTTTTACTCCTTTATTTTTTCAGAAATGTTGGGATTTTGTGGGAAATGATGTTTTATTGGCTCTTGAGGAATCTAGGAGAAATAGGTCCATTTTAAAAGAACTTAATACTACAATGATTGCAATTATTCCTAAAAAAGAGGATACTAAGACTTTTGCTGACTTTCACCCCATTGCTTTATGTAACACTTTGTATAAGATATTTACGAAGGCAATTTCCCTTAGGTTGGCGAAAATTCTACCTAGGATCATTTCATTGGAGCAAGGTGGTTTTGTTCCCGGATGGGAGACGATAGAGGGTGCAATTGTAGCACATGAGGTGCTACATTCTATTTCCACCGAAAGAACCTCGGCCATGATACTTAAACTAGACATGATGAAGGCTTATGATAGAGTAGAGTGGGGGGCTTTATGTGTTGTTCTTGAGAAGTTAGGTTTTTCCAAGGCCTGGGTCAAATGGATTCATGCATGTATTTCTTCTGCTAGATTCTCGGTTTTAATTAATGGTTCTCCTTGTGGTTTTTTCACTTCCTCTAGGGGTTTGAGACAAGGAGATTCCCTTTCTCCCTTTTTGTTTATTCTCCTAGCTGAAACCTTTAATTGGGCTATTAGGGTTGCTAAAGTGGGGGGGATTTGGAAAGGTATAACGATTCAGAATATTCCCCAAAGTATTTCTCATTGTCTCTTTGCAGATGATACTCTATTATTTGGACATGCTTCATTAGTTGAGGCAAAAGTGATTAAAGGAATAATACAAAATTATGCATCATTTTTTGGTCAGAAAGTGAATGGTGATAAATCAAATATTTTTTTCCTTAATACATCACAACTGGTTCAGCATAGGTTGCAATCCTTTTGGGATTTGAGACTGGAAATCTTCCATGTACTTACCTTGGGATTCCTTTCTTTGTTAAACAGGATAAGATTGGTTTTTGGGATAAGATTATTTCGGTCAATTCTAAAAGAATTCTCTCATGGAATCATAGATGGTTAACTTTGGCGGGTAAAATTGTTCTCATCAAGTCTGTTTTGAATGTTGTTCCCATATATCTCATGTCTGTTTTGAAGTCTCTAAAAGAAGCCATTGTTAGTTTACAAGATACTCTTAGAGATTTTCTTTGGAACAATAATAAAGATGGCAAAAAGAAACTCCCTTTAGTTGCATGGGATAAGGTATGTTTGTCTAAGGAACTTGGGGGAACAGGAATTTGGAGTTTAGAGAATCAGAATTTAGCCTTAGGTGCTAAGTTGGTTTGGAAATTATATGACAAGCCTAGCTCCTTATGGGCACAGATTATGTTTGCCAAATATTTAAATAATGGACCGAGAGAGTACATTTTAAAGTCTCAAATTTGCCTTCGGGTTTTTCTATTTGGAATTTCCTTTGTAAATGTAGATCAGTTATTTTGCCTCATCTCTCATGGATTGTTCATAATGGTAGAAAGGTCAGATTTTGGGATGAAGTATGGAATGGACACACACCTTTGGTGAATATTAGGGATTGGTCTCCTCTGATCATTGTTCTTTCCTCCCTTTGGGGTGTTTTTGTAGCAGATTATTTTGAAATTGTGACTAGTGGACCCCTTAAGCTAGCTAGATGGAAGTCGATTGATTTCTTAGATGTTGATCAAAGCATGAAATTAGATTTTGAAAAGATTTTGGGGGATAGAATTGTATTTCTTTCTGATTCTGAGGATGAACTTATTTGGACAAAGAATATTTCTGGTAAGTACACTGTTAAAGATGGTTACGACTCTCTTATGCTTGCTAAAGATTTA